>NC_049218.1:28665369-28672869 GCF_013347855.1 Anguilla anguilla | reverse complement strand
AAATGGTATTGAACAAATAATTTTATTGTTTGGGGCTGCAAGGCCTTTTGCTGTGTAGAACACGTTCCTGTCAAAAAATAAGGCAATCTGAATACACAGATTGCAAAACTGAGGCTGAAATAATGCGATCAGTTGAAGCTGAAATCACCACCAGGGGGCAGTAGAGTAAAGGGTCATCCGTGTAGGGAGCTCCACACAGCGAGCGCTGCTGGTCTGTTTACTGCAGGCACATACTCATGCACACACACCTGCATTCAAAGGTCACAGTATTTCACACCGAACATTATTTAGGAGGAATTTTACACATCTCTAAAATCATCTTTAGGCTCATTATATCAAAGTTACAAACGGCAGAGATCTGCCGTCCTTTGCGAAAGGGCCCGGACCACAGCGTGCGGCCCGGGCGCGGCCGAAATGGCCCCGAATAACCGGCCAAAACAGCTCCCGCGCCTCTAAGCTCTGACCTTTTCTTTCAATTATGGGAGGGGGGGAGAGGTGCGAACCTTTCCTTCCTCTCTCCCGCCCCAGGTTCTCTGTTATTTCCAAATTGATTCAGGAGGAGGGGGCGGCCGTGGCTGGGGGGCGCTCCAGCCTCGCCGTGTTCGCCGCTGCATCACCGCATCGCCGTTACCACAGAGCTCAGACGTGCTGCGGAGAAAACACCTGCAAGCCAAGCGCACCACAGGACAAAACGTGACATTTTGAGTCGTGTTTTCAGTATAGACATTTGCGTAGTGTTCCAGACTTGATATTATGAATATATTCAGTGTGTAACTATTTTTTTTTTTTTAATAGTTGTATTGCTGTTTTTCCTTTTTTCTTATGTTTGCTTATCTCCCCAGTCCTAAAACTCCTAAGACTTTTAGTTATTACATAATTATGCAATTCCTTGCCTCATAAAAAATTTCCTTTATAATGTCAATATAACATTTCAAATGAAAGTATCTTTTATTAGAGAAGATTATAGAAGATTATGGGTTAGAAATATAGGTTAGAAAAAGCCTGTATGTCTGATTATGACATTTCTACAGACACAAACATGTCAGCTTGTAAACAGATAGTATCTATTTCTCAAAATGTCTATGAATATGTTCATCTGTGTACTCTCAATCTAAAACTAACTATATTTCTTTCCGCCAGCACAGCTACAGCCTTTACTTAAGATATCAAAGCTCTATCAAGCTTGTGACGGGATCTGATCCGTTCGCTTTTTTATTCATGAGAATTTGGTTTAATAAAGGCATCAATCCATGACTACATGAGGGGTCATTGTTGCCTATACACAGTGTTAACCCTACATTGATGAGGCTAATTCACATTTCCTGGGTTCCGCCCACTTGGGGGTGGGGTCACGAGGCCTCCCACTTGACCTCAGCCCTTCCTCAGGGGTCCCGGGAGGGCGCTGAATGAGAATGTAGCTGTGACATCACATCTATTTACATCACAATGGGAGCTGTGACATCACAATGGATTTACATCACAATGGCAGCATATGCTCCAGCATATTCTACACCACAGAGGTGACAGTGACCATATTTCTCTGAGATGGGTTAAAATATGTTTCACATTAACCTCCTGGACAGCCAGATAATCATTTTCCAGAGTCACAGAAGAGTCCCATCACAAGATTTATTGTGTCGTGCTCAGATGGGAATATGATTGTCTGACTCGATATTTTCACAATTATTTTAATTTGTTGAAAAATGCATTTACAGTGACAAACCAGGTTGGTTTCAATTAAATAGGTTTTTGTTGTAGATTTTAGGTTGTATGTCTTACACTCATTTCAGGAACTGGCAGTGGCAAGCATAAACCATAAAAACAAATTAATGTAAAAAATAAAAATGGCACTTTTCCCCCTCACATTATCAAATGAAACCTTATGAAACAGCAACGCACTGCTTCCTTTTGCTGAAAAGGAGAGAAGGCAGCAAATTTGGCCAACCTGGAGCACAGCAGCACCCGACCGGCTGCTCTCTATTATGGCAAGTGGGTGCCTGCTAATTACTATTCAATAAACTCCCTTTAAATGAACAGCTCAATAGGCAGTAACAGCTGCTGCAAGCATCAGTCCACTGAGTTGTGCATCTTGAATCCTTCATCCTGCCACTCCACTCCGGGCTTCGCAGCGCGAGGACAGACCGGCTGACTGAATGGAACTGACGGTGTCCTGGTGTCACCCACAGTTCAGTCTGCAAACTGGGAATTATTCAGTTCCTGACTCCAAACAGGAACTTAAACCAGTCGCACTTTCATCGTGAGCACTAGACCTGGGTTATTGTTTGGCCGTTTTCAAATACTTTTTTGAAAATTCACAAGTAGTTCTATATTATGTTTAGAAGATAGATTTTACTTGAATTTAACGGAAATGGAATTAGCTTTGAACCTCATATGTAATTGATACATTTTGAAAAAATACCCTTGAATGTATTTTAAATCATATCTGCTATTTGTAGAACAGATGCAGTGCTTTGTAAAAAAAGAAAAGGTATTACTAAAAAGTTAATTTTTAGTGATGATTTGAACATTGAGACAAACAGAAAGTATGCGTGAAGCTTTACCGTATGTTTTTTGTCCGACAGCAAAGCATTATGGGCCTGCCCTGTGCGCTCAGTCATCACGCACGTTTCCCCCGCCACTTCCTGTTTGGCACAGAACTTCCTTTAGTGAAACTGGGCCATGTTTACAGCGCTTGTGATGAGAGCTACTTTAGCACGCAGGCTACATGCTTTCTGTCCGCAGTCACCTGCGCAGGTAAGCACGCTCACCAGGTCACGCAGCAGTCACCTGCGCAGGTATGCACGCTCACCAGGTCACGCAGCAGTCACCTGCGCAGGTACACATGCTCACCAGGTCACGCAGCAGTCACCTGCGCAGGTATGCACGTTCACCAGGTCACGCAGACATCAGAGATCTGATGGATAACCCAGCTGCTGCGTCATGCTAATATTGCGCTCCCTATCCAGTGCACGCGTAAGCACACTGTTCATGCAGGAGAGACAGAGAAGGGTTGTGTTGTAAATACGCAGTGACACAAAGGGTCAGTCCATTAATCCTGGACAGATAGAGCACCCCCCCCCCCCCCCCCCCCCCCCCCCCGGTGCTACCAGCCCTTTAGAATTGAGCTGTGGTATTCACCGCGGTGCTGAAGACTCTGGGGTGATGAAGACTCTGAGGCAGTGAAGACTCTGGGGTGATGAAGACTCTGGGCTGATGAAGACTCTGGGGTGATGAAGACTCTGAGGCGATGAAGACTCTGAGGCAGTGAAGACTCTGGGGTGATGAAGACTCTGGGGTGATGAAGACTCTGGGGTGATGAAGACTCCGGGTGATGAAGATTCTGGGATGATGAAGACTATGGGGTGATGAAGACTCTGGGGTGATGAAGACTCTGGGGGTGATGAAGACTCGGAGGCGGTGAAAGCTGTTCATATCAGAGGTGAAGTGCTGTACTGTCACCACATAAAGCAGCAGGACCTCGCCCCCCTCCAGAGAAGGCCACCCTGTGCCGTGTGTGAGCGAGTCAGGCAAGCAGAGGAGCAGATTCAGTCATTCATCTCATTAAAGGGCTGATGCTTTACATTTGAAGAAAGTGTCCCCTCTTCTCAGATCCAGACAGAAGGTCTTTTTTCTCCATTTAGTGTGTGTGTGTGTGTGTGTGTGTCCTTCTGTCTGTCTGTCTGGCTGCCTGTCTGTTTGTCTGTCTGTCGGTTTTTGTGGGGTGGGAGGGTTAAAATTTATCAAGGTTTTTGTATAATAAATTTGACATTCAAAGAGCGAAATAATTAATATTAATATCACATCAAAGCAAGAGAGACATTTTCCTGAAAACTGTTTATGTGAATCCAGCATTTCTGTTCTAAATTCTAAATGCTTGTAAGTTGAAGTTTAGGACAACCAGGGCACAGACTATTGAAACCAGACACACAGACAACTGAGGTCAGGGCACAGACCGCTCAGTGCAGGACACAAACCACTGAGGTCAGGGCACAGACCGCTCAGTGCAGGACACAGACCACTGAGTGCAGGACACAGACCACTGACTGCAGGACACAGACCACTGAGTGCAGGACACAGACCGCTCAGTGCAGGACACAGACTACTGACTGCAGGACACAGACCACTGAGTGCAGGACAAGACCGCTCAGTGCAGGACAGACCACTGAGTGCAGGACACAGAACACTGAGTGCAGGACACAGACCCCTGAGTGCAGGGCACAGACCACTGAGTGCAGGACACAGACCCCTGAGTGCAGGACACAGACCACTTCCTGCGGGACACAGACCACTGACTACAGGACACAGACCACTGAGTGCAGGACACAGACCACTGAATGCAGGACACAGACCCCTGAGTGCAGGGTATAGACTACTGAGTGCAGGACACAGACCCCTGAGTGCAGGGTATAGACTACTGAGTGCAGGATACAGACTCCTGAGTGCAGGACACAGACCACTGAATGCAGGACACAGACCACTGAGTGCAGGACACAGACCCCTGAGTGCAGGACACAGACCCCTGAGTGCAGGGTATAGACCCCTGAGTGCAGGGTATAGACCCCTGAGTGCAGGGTACAGACTCCTGAGTGCAGGGTATAGACCCCTGAGTGCAAGGTATAGACCCCTGAGTGCAGGACACAGACCACTGAGTGCAGGACACAGACCCCTGAGTGCAGGGCGCAGACCCCTGAGTGCAGGGTATAGACCCCTGAGTGCAGGACACAGACCACTGAATGCAGGACACAGACCCCTGAGTGCAGGACACAGACCACTGAATGCAGGACACAGACCCCTGAGTGCAGGACACAGACCCCTGAATGCAGGACACAGACATCTGAGTGTAGGGTATAGACCCCTGAGTGCAGGGTGCAGACCCCTGAGTGTAGGGTATAGACCCCTGAGTGCAGGGTGCAGACCCCTGAGTGTAGGGTATAGACCCCTGAATGCAGGACACAGACCCCTGAGTGCAGGGTATAGACCCCTGAGTGCAGGGCGCAGGCTATGCTGTCCCCTTGTATGGGCCTGTGAAGGCGAGCTCCTCTCTCCTCCTTAGCCAGAGTGACTGGGCGGCCGCGTTGGACCCCGTCCTGAGGAGCCGGCTTCCGGCGGTGTGTCGTCTCCATATCTCTCTGTCCGCCAGAGCGCATTTCTCAGCCGCAGCCCGAGGACGTCCATAAGCCCTGACATCGTAAACGCGCTGTCAGCTCCGGGAGCGATGATGAGCGCGCTTCTGACTGCGAGCCACTTGTTATCTCCCACCTGTCCTGCGCAGCGGGGTGTTCTGGGCCATGCGTGGGAGGGGGGGAGGGGGAGGGGGGGGGGGGGGGGGGGAGGGGGAGGGGGAGGGTGAGCGATCGTGTAATCTGAGAGAGAAAACAAGGCTCAGACATTACATGACCCAAGCGCGTTACACGATCCAGGCATGCAAGTTTTCATTTGTTACTGAAACCAGCTTTTTACTCCTTGCGTTTTTTTTCCCTCTCTGATGAAGTTTCCAGAAGTTGCATCACGCTCAGTGTTTAAATAAAGAGCACACATTTACTAGGCACTTTAATTAACACACAATTCAGCACAGGAACACCAGCTCGCTTTACAATTAATTTATGTTATTTAATATAAACAGAACATATCCAGAAAAGATGCCTTTATAATCAATGCTGACAAAATTTTCTTACATCACATGTGAAAAAAAGACATTGTAGGCCTCTTGTGAAACTGCAGTGTAGCTAAAAAAATATATGCAATAAATGTAAGTTTTTAAAACTTACGCAATGTTTTAGTTTACTTGAAGCAACTTCTACTGTTAGACAAATAAAGGTTACATTTAGTTAAGTTTGTAACTCAAATTAAGGACGAAGCAGAATGCCATTAGATTCAATGAAGACTGCAGTTGTAATCAAGCCAAATCATGTCATGCAGTCATGCTCAGGATCTCCAGAGACGGGCTGTGGAGGGACCCTAATTGAAACTGAGAGCAGATTGTGTTGTGTGTTCTGAAGAGCAGATTGTGTTGTGTGTTCTGAAGAGCAGATTGTGTTGTGTGTTCTGAAGAGCAGGTTGTGTTTTGTTCTGAAGAGCATATTGTGTTGTGTTCTGAAGAGCAGATTGTGTTGTGTGTTTTTAAGCACAAATTGTGTTGTGTGTTCTGAGGAGCAGATTGTGTTGTTTGTTCTGAAGAGCAGATTGTGTTGTGTGTTCTTAAGCGCAGATTGTGTTGTGTGTTCTTAAGCGCAGATTGTGTTTTGTGTTCTTAAGCACAGATTGTGGTGTGTGCTCTGAAGCGCAGATTTTATTGTGTGTTCTGAGGAGCAGATTGTGTTGTGTGTTTTTAAGCACAGATTGTGTTGTGTGTTCTGAGGAGCAGATTGTGTTGTGTGTTTTTAAGCACAGATTGTGTTGTGTGTTCTGAAGAGCAGATTGTGTTGTGTGTTCTGAAGAGCAGATTGTGTTGTGTTCTGAGGAGCAGATTGTGTTGTGTGTTCTGAGGAGCAGATTGTGTTGTGTGTTTTTAAGCACAAATTGTGTCCTGTGGTCTGAAGAGCAGATTGTGTTGTGTGTTCTGAAGAGCAGATTGTGTTGTGTGTTCTGAAGAGCAGATTGTGGTGTGTTCTGAAGAGCAGATTGTGTTGTGTGTTCTGAGGAGCAGATTGTGTTGTGTGTTTTTAAGCACAAATTGTGTCCTGTGGTCTGAAGAGCAGATTGTGTTGTGTGTTCTGAAGAGCAGATTGTGGTGTGTTCTGAAGAGCAGATTGTGGTGTGTTCTGAAGAGCAGATTGTGTTGTGTGTTCTTAAGCGCAGATTGTGTTGTGTGTTCTGAAGAGCAGATTGTGCTGTGTGTTCTGAGGAGCAGATTGTGTTGTGTGTTTTTAAGCACAAATTGTGTCCTGTGGTCTGAAGAGCAGATTGTGTTGTGTGTTCTGAAGAGCAGATTGTGTTGTGTGTTCTGAAGAGCAGATTGTGGTGTGTTCTGAAGAGCAGATTGTGTTGTGTGTTCTTAAGCGCAGATTGTGTTGTGTGTTCTGAAGAGCAGATTGCGTTGTGTGTTTTTAAGCACAAATTGTGTCCTGTGTTCTGAAGAGTAGATTGTGTTGTGTGTTTTTAAGCGCAGATTGTGTCGTGTGTTCTGAAGAGCAGATTGTGTTGTGTGTTTTTAAGCGCAGATTGTGTTGTGTGTTCTAAAGCGCAGATTGTGTTGTGTTCTGAGGAGCATTGGCGGGGGGGTTCAGAGCTGCTTGGGGAAGGGCAGGCCGCTCTCTGAATGCAGCCTGAAATAAACGGGACTGAGAGACGGTGAAACGGGATCCCGTCAGACCGCGAGAGCTGTGCCGGGATGGGGGCGGATCCCTGAGCCGCGTTTAGGGGCTGCGGGTGTGTGACAGAGCATGCGGCCCCGCCGGGCCATGCACCGCTGTTAAATGCATCGGGGGGGGGGGGGGGGGGGGGGGGGGGGGGGGGGGGGGGGGGGGGGGGGGGGGGGGGGGGGGGGGGGGGGGGGGCGGA
>NC_049218.1:28590369-28660369 GCF_013347855.1 Anguilla anguilla | reverse complement strand
CCATCCATATAAAGCAGGGGTGTCCAGTCTTATCCACAAAGGGCTGCTGGTTTTTGTTTTAGCCCAGCACTATGACACCTGATTATACTTACAGTCCTGATCGAAGACCATGATTAGATAATTAGTTGAATCATGGATTTATTTATTTTTTTACTTTTTTGTGCAAGTTAACTGTTTCACAATTTATCTCATTTTTAATGTGGGCATTTCCCATAACAAAACTTATCATGCCCCTCTACAACATTTAAAAATACTGCAGCATGTCCACAATAACAATATAATCATACTGAATTTAACATGAGTGTTGCTTGTAAACATCACTGTCAATCATCATCTGCGCTTAATTAGTTGCAATTAGGTTATAAACTTAGATTACCAAAATGGTGCAATTGGGATATCTGCTTGAGAAGGGGCTTGACAAAGAAGCTATGGTGACCTCTAGCTGGTGGAGGACTGAAGTACAATGTGAGAGAACAAGGGGAGAGAAACTGGTGGCCGTACCCACGCAGCATTAAGATGTTGAGCTTTAGCATTAGCATTAGCTACAATCCAACAGTTCTGACAGCATTTGATCCTATGTTTATCTGCACCTACAGAGAATGCTGAATGTTACAGATCACATCTGGCTCCCCATTTCATCAGTTCCTGTTGTCATTTTTATTTCATATAAAGCACACCACCCCAGCAGATTCTACATGATCTGACCATGTTTTTACTTTTCTGTATTTAAGATTATCACTTTTCATTTCATGACTTTTCCAAAATGATCAGTCAATTTTTGTCTAATCAGCATTTTGATGTACAGATGCTATCCCCATGTGAGCTGTGCTCTAGAGCATATTTCCCCTTTAAAAAGGCCTCGTTATGTTTGTTTCAGACTGAATGTATAATAGAATAAATGCTGTCTGCGCTGTGTATTCCTCAGCTATATTGCGGCCGTTGTGCTTTAAATAGTCTCAAGCCGGGCACCCACCGCACGCGTATCGACCGCGAGCGCACTACGCGCGTATTACGCGCGTAACTGAAGCGTAGTTGAAGTACTGTTATTACAACGGCAGCGGGCGACGTCGTCTCCACCAGATGCGAACGCGTCGCGTACCGGCTGCGAAGCTCGCGCGACACAAGCGAACTGAAGCGTAGTTTTTCGCTTCTGTTCTATTTTTTCGGCTTGTCGCGCGTCACGGTGGCCTGTTTATACACAGAAATATGCTCTAAAATGCTAGGTATACATGCTCTGATTTATATTTCATCCTTATATTACTGGGGGTGTGTCCCTAGTTACCTCCCAGATATTTTATAAGCAGCAAAAAAAAAAAAAAAATACAAGCCTTTTCGTTTTGTAAAAATAAATAAATAAATAACTGGAACCTGGGGAAAAGGCAAACTTAGTTTCGCTGTCTTATTTTGCGGAGGGGGTGGGGTAAATTTGAAAATACACCACAGAAAATCGTAGCCTATTGAATGACGTAGAAGTGAATGCACCGAGCAGCGGTTTGTTAGCTCGAATGTTGGAAGGTAGTTTTTAACCAACCATTGCTCAGCCTATTTGACTTCTCCGATGTCTTCGTTCGCCGTGCTTTCAAAAAGGGCTTGTTAATAAAAATCAGATAATCCACAGAGCTTTAAAAAAATCAGATTATTTAGTGGTCTTGCCGATGAAAATGCACCTATTTTATAAATGAAGTTGTAAGCAAGCCTTTTTTGCACTTGTACTTCAAAGCTTCCGGTGTTCATGACGTTGTGGTGTTCATATCCCTTCAAGTTTAAACTGTTATCTTTTTGACGATGAACTGATTTTACTAAATATGATCATATAAATGTTTTGACGTGAATAACAAGACGACACGGGAATTCCCAATGGTTGATTATAGATTATTATTATTATTATTATTATTATGATCATTACATATTCTTCACAAAGTTGGCACGCTTGTTAACCAAGCAAATAAATTAATACCGTTGTTAGATTGTGATGCAGGCTACGTTGCGATTTAAGTTTATGGTCATTCTTTAAAGCGTTTACTTTCTCACGTATTTACATATAAAAAAATATTAAGAAATATTACCAAATTAACAGAATGAAAAAGGTCTCTCACCAAGTATTCACTTAACCCATAATCAAAAGTCCTGAACAAACGTGAAATACACGATGTAAGCCCACTGCAGACTGCGAGAGCTACTGGGAATATATAGCTTTTACGCAAGCCTTTGCGCGACACAAACGGAACCAGTGGAGACACCCTACGCGTCGCGTCGTGCTGCTTCGCCCTGCTGTTTACGCGACGCTTACGCGACGCGTGCGGTGGGTGCCCGGCGTCAGTCACAGGGCAGCCATTTTAGGTGGTCACCACATGAAAACATGGCTGCCATTTACTGCACAGGCGAAAAGGTGCATTCAATGTCACTTTACATTTATTTTATTTTGAGCTGAGCTGATGTTCTCAGAGTGTTGACAGTCGCAGGTTAGAGTTCACGTATACATTTTGGGATTTCGGCAGAGCGACTGTGTATGATTTTTTGGGGCATCGACGGCAGGGAGCCCACCTGGGATAGGGACTTCAGCTTTGTGATTACAAGATGGGCTCTCTATCTGGTAGGCTACACCAGCTGAAGGACATCACAGAAATGAAGGCTTTTCAAGGAGACGTATGGCATTTTAGTGGCCGCTTACGTCATGCCAAAAATAAATTGGGAAAGGAGGATCACTGCGTGTGCACTACACAGAGGTGAAAAATCCCGGTTCAGAAAGTAAAAGTCCTCGCCAGTATTTTGTTCCAATCACCTGGATTTACTCATTGGCACAATTCTTCAGCCAGGAAATGGAACTAATTAGTGAAATCAGCTGGCTGAGTTCATGGGTGGAAGAAAGACATGGCAGGACTTTTACTTTCTGACCACTGGATTTTCCACCTCTGGCACTACAAGCAGACACAAACAGGAAGTGTTTGCATTATGGCCAAGTGGAGCAAGTCAGACACATTCATTTTGTTCAGCACTTTTCAAAATCCTTGCTTCAGATGCTGGAGACATACATCCTACAATAGGATTACATACAGAACAAGCCCTATAGTAGGATTACATACAGAACAAGTCCTACAGTAGGATTACATACAGAACATAAGCCCTACAGTAGGATTACATACAGAACACGCCCTACAGCAGGATTACATACAGAACATAAATCCTACATTAGGATTAAATACAGAACATAAATCCTACAGTATGATTACATACAGAATATCATAAACTGCCAGGCAGCCATCAGCTAGTCAATGTGCACTGTGATGCACAAGTTTCCCACCTCATTCTGTACCAGAACAGCATCAGAATCTATGTTCCATCTTGCCCTTAATTTTGTGTTAGTCTAAAAACTACTTTGCACATACATTTTTAGCAAGCCTGACTGGAGAACACTCAGCCCATTGATAAACAAGCATTACTAATCTAACACACTGCAAACACCTTGTCTTACTGTCTTACAAAGAGAAGGCTGGAGGGGTTGCCAAACCACCAAACAAAAGGGAAGAGTGATATACAGTATATATTGTGTCCCACAAAAGCCGAACACTTGGGAGTTTAAACAACAATGTGGTGCCTGTGTGTTAGATAGGCTAAATGGCAGACTACTTAACACCCGGCAATTATGCAAAAGAGTGGCTGGAAAACAACGCTGGTGCATTACCTAAATGGCTGACTGCTAAACCACCGCCATATCACTATCCATGACCCTTTAATATGCCAAGCACCTCATGGTCCTGGCTTGTAACTCACTCACTCACTCACTCACTCACTCACTCACCCACTCACTCACTCACTCACGCACTCACTCACCCACTCATGCACTCACTTACTCACTCACTTACTCACTCACTCACTCACTCACTCACCCACTCATGCACTCACTCACTCACTCACTCACCCACTCACTCACTCACCCACTTACTCACTCACTCACCCACTCATGCACTCACTCACTCACTCACTCACTCACTCACTCACCCACTCACCCACTCACTCACCCACTCACTCACTCACTCACTCACCCACTTACTCACTCACTCACCCACTCATGCACTCACTCATCGTTGGTGTGTGAGTGTGTGTGTGAATGGGTGAATGAGAGGCGTCAATTGTAAAGCGCTTTGGATAAAAGCGCTATATAAATGCAGCACATTTACATTTACCATCCTGCCAGTCACCTGTCTAACACAGAGTCCAGGTGAACCACATGAAACAGCTCCCACAGCCACATACAGTTTCCCTTTGTAGCATGTCCAGATAGCCGCCATTTCCCCACACCTACAGGGCGGGAGAAGGTCTAAAAGCACACTCAATGTCCTTCTCCATCGCTAATGGCTGCAGTATGATAACACTGCTTCAAGGCTTTGTCGAGTGATCAGTCGTCCTCTCAACCTGAGGGCTGGTGTGTATCTTTGATGCTGCATGCACATACCTGTATGCATTCAAATCTTTTTTAAAAACATGCAATTATGATTCAAGCATCTAATGCATTACATCATACTGACAAATTGACAACCTCAAGATATTTTTGCCAAGTTATATGTTTTGCTAAATATATTGTTTGGCATGATATACATTAGTAGTAGTAACGTATTTATGGCTGAGATGATAATATTTTATTAAACTGTAAAATGTACCTTCCCATATGTCACATAACCATTGCTGGCAATGACTGCTGGAAGTCTGCGACCCAAACACATCAGCAGGTGCTGAGTTTCTTCTCTGGGGATGCTCTGCCAGACCTGTACTGCAGTCATCTTCAGCTCCTGCTTGTTTCAGGGGCTAGTTGCCCTGAGTTTTCTCTTCAGCATATGAAACGCAGGTTCAATTGAATTCAGATCATAAAAATGACTTGGCCAGTCAAGAATCTTCCGGTTTTTGGCTTTGAAAAACTTACTTGAGCGGTATGTTTGGGGTCATTGTCTTGCTGTAGGACAAAGTGCCGTGCAAAGAGTTTGGAGGCATTTGGTCGAACCTGAGCAGATATGATGTTCTGGCACACGTCAGCAGTTGCATTATCACTGAAGAGAAGTGAGCCAGTACCTGTGGCAGCCACATGTGCCCAAGCCATAGCACAGGTGAGGTGGTATGCTTTGGATCTTGGCAGGGCCGGCCCGACCCAGTAAACAAAGTAAACATTTGTTTAGGGCCCCACAATTGGTTTGGGGCGCCCTCCCTCCAAGATATATATGAACATATATATATTTTTAATAAATAATTGCGTTCCCTAAGACAATGGTTTTTTCATGAATTGAAATATATTTCTATTGGTGCCAAATCTTGCTGGCTGGGACTTGGGGGGTGGTTTTTGACCAAAACAGAGGGCCCCATATCGACTTTTTGTTTAGTGCCCCCAAAAACCATGGGCCGGCCCTGGATCTTGGGCAGTTCCTATTGGCTTCCACACTTTGCTCTTGCCATCATTCTGATACAAGTGAATCTTTGTCTCTCTTTTTCCAGAACTATGCAGACTCTTTTTAAGTACTTCTTAGCAAACAATAACCTGGGCATCCTGTTTCTGTGGTTAAATACTGGTTTGCATCTTGT
Organism: Anguilla anguilla; assembly: GCF_013347855.1. Taxonomy (NCBI): domain Eukaryota; kingdom Metazoa; phylum Chordata; class Actinopteri; order Anguilliformes; family Anguillidae; genus Anguilla; species Anguilla anguilla. The sequence goes on along the minus strand of NC_049218.1, from coordinate 28,654,801 downwards.
AGTGAAGCCTCTGTAGTTCTGTTTGTGAAGTCTTCTGCAGACAATAGTCAAAGACAGGTCCACCCATGCCTCCTGAAGTGTTTCTGATCTGTTGGACAGGTGTTTCAGGATTTTTCTTTATTATGGTGAGACTTCTTTAGTCATCAAATATAAAGGTCTTCCTTGGCCTACCAGGCCCTTTCCGATTATTGAGTTCACTAGTGCTCTCATTCTTCTTAATGATGTTCTGAACAGTTGATTTTGGTAAGCCTAATATTTGGCCTTTGACTTTTTTTCTTATTTCTGAACACAATTGAACACACCTGACTAATCAGAAACACCTGTGAAGCCATTTGTTCCAAATATTATAGTTCTTTGAAATAAGGGTGCTGTAATGTGTACATGATCAAACAAAGGAGTATAAAATACCCTTTAATAAAAGCTGAGAATCTGCACTTTTAGAAAAATTGGTTGATTACAAAATTGTGGATTGCATACATACATGCACACACGCACGCACGCACACACACATACATACATATATCAAAGTTTGTTATATATGTTTATCAAAGTTCATTGTAAACATATCAAAGTTCATTGTACATATATCAAAGTTTGTTGTATATATGTCAGGGTTCACTGCATATATATCAAAGTTCAATGTATATAATATATATCACAGATCAATACATATTTCCTTGTTAGCTTGCCAACTATATCTTTTTTTTTTGTTTTTTAGCAATGTTCTCATTGAAAATGGGAGAATTGTGTTGGATTCAGGCACTGAGCCATGAGCCCAGGCCTATCCAAACTGATCACAGCCCACTCAGTAATTTTTTTTCAAATAATGAATTTGAATTGTTTTTTTGTGTGCGTCATTGTATTGTGACCAGTTCAAAAAGTCACTGCAAGTGGTCAAATTAAGGCTAGTACCATTGTGGTGAGATTGTCGTTTGTATCAAAAAGCGTTTTCGACTATATTGTGGTCACTGAAGATGCTGTCTTATACGTTAACGGGTAATGTTAGTCACTAGTGATGGCGTAAGTAAAAAATAAAAGAAAAATAGAAAAAATCTAGTTTACAAAAATTGTTGGCCATTTAAAGTTGGATAGCTGATTGTTTTCTGCCTGGGTGAGGGTATGATATATTGTAGGATGCTTTATGGTTTGGGTTTTTAAGTTTTAAGTGTTATTTTTCTCTAAACTTTGTTGTGTAGCTACATTTCACTTATTTTCTCTTGATTAGCGCTAATTCGTTGTGTCTGTCACGAGCGGACCCGCGTTTTATAGGGAGGGGTGTTGCATTGTTGGTTTGGGTTTATGTAGGGCCTGTGCTCTCCTCGTCGTGTATTTAGTCTAGCTGTAATAGTAATTTAAAAAGGAAAAACGTGTGTTTACAAGAATTTGTGTTTTTGTACCACCATAAGGCGGTACAATAGCAATAGTTAGCAGCCCACGATGAACGCAAAGCCGTTAGAAATGGAGTAGGCTAATGTTGTGGGATAGCTCCAAAATGCGATGAAGCGGGGCGTTGCGCGCGTGGAAAATGTATTCCGAAAATACTTACATAGACGGCCTTCTCAATAGACTATTGCACAGGCCTGTCCCGACATGTAGTTCTGCCAACGACGCCGGATGAATTATGGTATAACTGCCAAATATCTTTAACACTGCTGGTTAAATTGTGACCATTCACAATTTAAAACTGGAGTAACAAAACTGCGTGAGATTAATGTCCTAAAGCAATTCCTGAAACGCTCCTTTTGATTTAAAACGAATGTGCAATATCCAGCAAGCATCAACTGGATAGCAGTGAACTGAATAAATGTGTAAGCTTCCAGGAATATTTTAATAACCAAAAAATATTAGCTGCAAAGTAAAATACTCAGTGGTAATTTATATGAGTCCAAGAGAAAAATCTAATCTAAAGGTATTCTGTCATGTAGAATGTACTCTGTGTTCATTTGTTTGCATTTAACACTGAACATTTTAGTGTTATTAAAATAAGGTATTAAATGTAATGCACTAATCCTAAACATTCCAAGCTTACACCTTTACATTTAGGCTACAGAACGGATTAATATTTGACCGTTTTGGATAACATTTTGTCTAATATATTTATATATTTTAAATATTTCGCTTTTCCATGCAAGCTTCTAAAACGTTTAAATAAAGAAATTGCATTAAAAGTGAATAAACAAACCTAGATCAGACATCTTGGATATCCGTCCTTCCACAGATTAATGACTAAAACCTCATGCTGTGATTCTTGCTGATCCAGGGTTTGGAGCCGCTATTTTTCAGTGCATGGCGGGTGAACATCAATTTAGAGCGCAAAGGATAAGTTCATATTTTACTGCTGCTCTAATGTTCTTAAAAACGCATTTCATGGACGTAAATACAGATCTTTATCAGTATTTAAATATAACCAATGCAAGCCATGAGCTTCTTATTTTCCAACATAAAACATTCTGTGGTATAGTTTGCTTATGCCGAAATATGCGTGTTTGTGTGTGTGTGCGTGTGCGCATGTGTGTGTGCGCATGCTTGTAGGTGCGTGTGTATTTATACGCTGTCTTCTCTTACCCTATAATATGTATTCGCTGGTAAGAGCATGGCAGTTTCATTACTACAAATTGTGGATCATCTGTAACAAGAACCCTACTAAAAAGTGCTTTGAGTAGATATGCGAAGATGAAATATTTAATTTTCCTTTGGGGCAAGTGGCTGCTGTTCATATGTTAAGAATGTCAAATGTGAAACATTTTGTAATATTTTTGCCAAGGACAAAATGAAAATGGACATGCAGGCCGCAGTTAATGTACTTTATTTCTTCGTGTAAGCACGGTTTCTCGCGTAGTTCTATCTTCGTTTGAAATGTAAAACACGTGAGGATATCACATTAAACATACGTTTTAGGCATGCGGTGGTGGATTGAATAACAAAAGAAAATATGTGTGACAAAAAGCCAACTTTCCATAAAATATTGCATCTGTGAAATTTGATCCCCGGAAAGATCTAACAAATTCTGGAATAAAGCTGTCGTTTTTGTTTTATTGGCTTAAAAAAAAAGTTTGCGGAGATGTGTTCACATTAATTGTATGAACATGTTTTCCTTACTTTTAAGTTTCGTGTAAGTTTTGGTTATAGGGTACACATGCGCCTTCTAGGTTCAAGTTAAATTAAGTTTTTCTTACTTAAGTATAAGATGATCCCAATGTAGGCCTATATGAGCCAACTGCAATTCGAAATTAGCGCCCTGTTCCGAACTGAGGCTTTGACCGCACGTGCTTGAAAAAGGATTAGACTACGTTGACATAATTTGTGAAATGCAAAAAAGAAAAGAAAATAAAAATCAGGACACGAGCGAGGGCCCTCGCGGATGTCTGACAGTATGGTGGCACCCCCTATCTATGTACTTCAGTATTCCGTTTTCAGACAGACTAACTTACCACGCGACCTTCTTGCTCCTGCAGCTCTACTCACTGGCCCCCAAACACATGCACGCGCTTTTGATGGCAGAAATTGACTGTGCTGTGAAGTTAAATCACATTTCGAATTGAGTTCACCTGACTGATTAGAATTCAAGGCTAAATGAGATAACTCTCACTCCTTGATATTCCATTCACATAACATATTAGTGTTATTCTTTCGAAGATTAACTACATATCTTACAGAAATGTATTTTCATGGTACTTAAGATCACGCTATTTTACTTGTCTTGTTCATATAATTACTGCAGTCGTGGAAGAACGACGTGATTTGGAGAGAGAATAAGCGTGACGTCAGTACTAATGGCATCCTGACAGCACGTGACTGGCAGGGTGAACTTCTCTCCACGTGCTAATTCATGTTAAAAACGCTACACTCTCAACTTGGTGACTAGTAGCTCAAGAACTCCGAATGTCAAGATATTATTTTACATTTTTATTTGTGTTTTGTATATTTCCAATACAGTCGTTATTTTATTTTACAATTCTGATTATTAAAAATAAAATACTATCAATCCAGAATATCACGGTTTGCCGCGAACAAGGCACTACAAGGAACTATAACTATTCTTGTTGCACCCAGACCACCAGAGTGTAACACATTAACCAATAACCAAGACATTTTAACAAGCCGAGAACAGCAGAATATATTTTTATTACTACTTCTTGGCTACTTACACCACCTGCACCACGAGTAGTAGTAGTTGTAATAATAATAATAATAATAATAATAATAATAGTAATAATAATAATTATTGTTACTACAGCTACTATTACTACTTGTTATTATATTTATTTATTATTTTTGTTAATTTTTATTTTATAATTATCATTATACATTTTTTATTATTTATTGTAAAGAGTTAAATACCACAATAATTCCAGCTGTATAGGATAAAAGAGACTGCTGAAGTGATGGGTCATCTGAACAAAAGATTCTTTCAGTAATGTGCTCATTAATATATGGTTGGTCATATTTAGGCGTATCATAATAAATTCAGATCATAAGAACAATTTCGTCCGACGAAAATTCCCAGATAAAATTTGTTCCGGCCTCATCCTGTTGGTTTAGCAATCACCAAGGTACCTCGTGCCATTCAAATGGAACGATCTATGAAAGTGTAGGCTATAGGACAAGGTGACAGAACTTCTGCTTTTGGCCAACCCTTTTGCTGATTAGTCCACTTTATAAAGCACTGACAGCATAGCGCTTATATTGTTTACACTCACTGGTCATTGCGATCATACCTTAAATATTCATATAAGTTATAACCAAGGGAACCACATAAGGGCATATCGCATCGACAGTTTTGAATGGAGAGGACTTGTTTGATCGAGGTGGCCCTTTGCACTTGAATTATGGCACAGAAGATCTGGCGGAACTGAAGGGTAAGAGGACTTCGCCATCCCTCTCCCTCTCCAGTGGTATTACCATATTACCATATCTTGCCTGACTCTACAATACCTTTATAAAACATTGGGAAATATCATTCAGATCAACTGCGCACACTTTTGTTGTACAAACAGGCACTAAATAGTGTTGACGTAATTGTAGATTATTATCGTAACATAACACATAAATTGACTTACATTATTTCTAAAAATATTCACAGAAGCATTCATTTTAAATCTCACTTGCTAATTAAAATGAAATAGAATGCTGCCTTTCGGTCATGTCTTTATCGCGTAATTTTATGCCGACAAACAACGAAACAATTACCCCAACGCCATATATTTAGCCCACATAATCAAACTACTAATTTAAAGAAAACGACACGAGCTTACAGGAGCATAATTCTGATGGGCTCCTCCTCCCGGCCATGCCTTCTAATTAATGGGGCCCTGTTCGTGCCAAAGCCTGCATTGGACAGCAACACAGTCAGAGAGTAAAAGAGAGGGTGAAAGTGCCACTGGGTGTAATTGATTGCCTCCCAATCACAATAACTTGTTAGTAAGAGTCAATCGCGGTGGCGCTTTGAGTCTCGCCATTTTCTCCAGTAGCCCGCTACAGCACCTCGGACTGCCGCGCGCTCTGGCATGCGAATCGTTTTCAAGAAAATCTGGGATTGGAAAAGTCTGCCTTTAAAACTGGACTTTAAATCTTATCATACTCCAACGGAAACAGAAGCGATGGTGTTTCCCGGGTTCCTGTGATCTGACGGATTTACGAGTTCCGTCTGTCTTTTTTTTATTTTCTTTCTTTTTTTAAAAAGTTTAAATTTAATTTATTCAAACATTTTAACTGGTTCAAATTGCATAAACTATTCAGTAACTCACACGACAACCAAGAATGAGCTCCAAAGAAGACGTGAAGATTTCGTCGGTAGAAGAACGAAGGCGAAGCGCACTGGATCATCTTCCTCCGCCTGCGAACTCCAACAAACCACTCACTCCATTCAGTATAGAGGATATTCTGAACAAGCCGTCCGTTAAGCGCAGTTATACGATTTGTGGAACAGCGCACCTGATTTCATCCACTGAAAAGCTTTCTCCGGCGGGTCTTACCTTGTCCAATCGGGCGATTCTCAGTCAGACTTCACCGCTTTGCGCCCTGGAAGAATTAGCCAGCAAAACATTTAAAGGTCTTGAAGTGAGTGTTCTGCAGGCGGCCGAAGGTATGTGTGCTTATAAATATCACGCCCAAAACGCAGAGCCTAGTAATAATCAGCCTCCTCCATGTACTAAAACTGCGACTCAGCTGCAATACAGTACATTAATTATCTCAAATTATTTGAGAAACATTGCCTTTATTCATATATTATTTTCTATTTTTAGTAAATCTAAATGTTTCTCATAGGCTTTGCTATTCATATAGTGGGTGAGTGAGTTATAGACCATATTGCCACATTTAGTATTATATATTGGTATCCACACAGCCAAAAGATATTGTAAAATTATACTTTTTATTGGAAATGGGAAACAGACAGTGGTTATTATTATTATTATTATTATTATTATTATTATGAATAATAATAAACACTAGGTTACAATAGCAATAATATTTGTTATTTTTATTAATATTATGTTTATTATTAATATTTTTGTTGCTGTTATTACATTATTATTATTATATTATTATTATTATTATTATTATTATTATTATTATAATAATAATAATAATAATAATAATAATAAAGACTCGGGACTTAGTCTGTGAAAAACTACAATCTTTAAAACTAGAAAACCTTACTCAAATACAAAAAAAGGCTGATCAATTGCTTCATTTGATGATAAAAGCCTGGTTAAAATACATACAAATGTGGACAGTTGTCACTCTCGGTGTCATTTAAAAAAACTATAATATGTGTGTTTTAGGGATGTCAGGTCATTTATTTTTAATGAATGTATTTAAATCTTAGAGCCATTCCTTCAGCTCTACAAATGCATCATAGCAACAGCAGTAGTTGATATGTAATGTAATATTATTAGAACTTCGTTGGGCATAATGCGACAGCCTGATCATTTCATCTGCTTTTGCAGGGAGGGACGGAATCACACTATTTGGCCAGCGGAACACTCCGAAAAAGCGAAGGAAGTCCAGGACAGCGTTCACCAATCACCAGATCTATGAGCTGGAGAAAAGATTTCTGTATCAGAAGTATTTGTCTCCCGCGGACCGAGATCAAATCGCCCAGCAACTGGGGCTGACGAACGCACAAGTTATCACCTGGTTTCAGAACCGAAGAGCCAAACTCAAAAGGGACTTGGAGGAGATGAAAGCGGACGTGGAGTCGGCCAAATCGGTCGGTCCGGTGTCTTATGAAAAAATGGCCAAATTGGCTGACCTCGAGAGATGCGCCGCGGGAACTCTCGAAAATTCCAGAGCAATGTCCCCGGCGCTGTCTAACCACGAGCACGACATTTCAAACCACCTACAAATTTCCCCTTCCTCCCCCTTTACCGACCAAACAACGAGTAAAGAGTGTTCGGAAGATGAAGACGTGGAAATTGATGTTGATGACTGATTGGATATTTCATAGACGGATAAAAAAGACAACACTAGCCGAATCATGATTATTACTTTTGCTGTTATTAGTATCATTATTGCACCAAATATATTGTGACTTTTATATGAACAAAAACATTTAAAGCAAGCATGAATGGTGAATAACAGTATATATGCAGCGAAAACTATATGACTAATATAATCATATATTTATATTTCCAAAACGGTACATTTAATTAAAAGCAATAATCTGGATTCTTACAGAAAAGAAATCATACGACTGACAAATCAGGATTATAATCGAATCGCGTTTGTTTTACACACACACACACACACTCTCTCTCTCTCTCTCTCTCTCTCTCTTTCTCTCACACACACACATACACACACTCACACACATACACACACACACACAGGCTATGTACATGCGTATTTCATTTTCTGTCGAGTTCTCCAGATTTTCAACTTGCATGTTATATGAGCACGGTGTATTCCTTTTTTTTTTTAAATTTATTTTGGTTTAAAATTGTTGCTTATTTTGAATCTCCGGATACACATTTTTATAAATCCACACATAGCCTATATTTTATGTGTGTGTGTGTGTTTGTGTGTGTGTGCGTGTGCGTGTGTAAGAATGCATACTGCCCAAAAAAGTATTTACAAAACTGCATGATTTAAAAAATTTTAATGAGCTGATCATCAAAAAATGTTAAATACCATGTCACACAAAACTCGGAAACAAAAACGACCTTTAAAAAATGGCCGACTTTTCCACAGTATTTGATTCTTCTATCTGAATACAGTACAGTTACATTTTAATATATTTCCTATGTTTTGTATGCCTGTAAGTGCCTTTTAAATCCAGGACACTATTTAAAAGCAATGTATAATGTCTAATGTATATAACATGGAAATAAAAATCGCATTTCAACAGTATTTCTTATATTTCATATATTTATATATTACCTTAGTATTAGTAATGGCATAGCAGTTGGTCCTACTACAGACAGTACTTTGAGTGTTTCGTGGAATGTGACATTGTTGCATTAAAAATGTATATGGTCTGATCTTCATGAGTCGTTTTATGTTTAAAAATACACGGTTGTAAACGTGCTTCCATTGTGGTCGCTTCTAATAGAGAAGAAACACGAGGGATGCTTGCTATTTAATCCAAAGTACAGAGAAAGCAAATGTAAATACTCCCATCCTCCCTTTAAATGTTTTTTTTTTCTTTTTCCATTGTTTCAGGTTAGAAATCATTTAAACATTTCTTATTCTTTTATTTTTTCAGTGCGGCGTCATTCCTTCTTTTCATATTTAAAAAGCGTACCGCGGCCTCCCTGACCCTGCGACGAGTGTTTTCCTTTCCTGAAAGAAATTTATGTGAGAAACACAAAATCTGGCCTACGGAAGAGAAAAAAGGAAGGAGGATGCCACAAAAACGGCGTTTTCGGCCAATTTCTCCGCGGCTATATAATCCTTTTTTGAAAGTGACGAGGCCGTAATTTTTAGAGCGAAGCGTGAAAACTGGGGACAAATGAGCAGCCTTCCCTGATGTGACAAGTGACAATGGGGCCGACCATAGACTCCCGCGGCTCTCAATACCGAAACAAGCGTGTCCTGCTGCACAAAAAGGACACAAACGTTTGGAGGCCATATGGTTTTTGAATTTTCCTCACAAATTTCAGACAACTTGATGGATTGAGTTAACCCTCCTATTTAAACTGTTTAACTCCGTTTTTTCAAAGGCAATAATGCACGGACCCTTCCCTCGCGAGGGCATCTGCGCCCATTAATGTCGACTCTTTCATTAGTCTTTTTGGTTAGCACTTTGAGCAAGTCTATGAATTACAATGAAACTGACTGTTTTTCTACGGCGTTTGTCCTGCACCTATTCTTCGGACGCTGAAGAGATATATGTTTGACTTTTATCTCGCGAGTTTTGTGAAGAAATACATTTTGCAGGGCAAGTGTTTTGATCGTATAAAGTAGTAAAGTCAAAGAACATTTTAATCGATAAATTAATATAATTGTATGGTAAAATAACTTATTTATTTTTGTCTTTTTATTTCTGTTTAGCTTTTTTACCATATATTAAAGCTGTAAACAGAATGGTCTTAAAACAATATATGACGAGTAAAATGGATATCCATAGCCTATCAACAGAAAGTCGTGCATTTAAAAAAGACTATTTTTGAACAATTTGAGTATGTTGAATAAATCGGCTTTTTAGTCATCTGTTAAGATGGAATACACAACTGTGTGCTTTAATTATAGGTCAGTCCCAGTAATAGATTATTATTATTATTATTATTATTATTATTATTTGTTTATTTTCTTGTTTGTTTGCAATTTAAATCAAAATGAAAAAAGTAGCGAAGTTTCTTGTTAATATGAATGCTTTATTCTGTTAATGGAAATTGATAGATTTTGGTATTACGGAAACTGAAATTAGACAAAATTTAAAAATGCTTTGAAGCATAGTGAGTATAATATATGTGCTATGCTTTTAATAGACACAATTTAAAAATGCTTTGAAGAATAGTGAGTGAAATATATGTGCTATGCTTTTAATTTAAAGTGAAGAAACTGTTCACTTTAGCTTTTTCAAAGACATTAATCGTAAGCGAGTCATAGTTTTAGGCCTTTCTTATTTCAACATTTACCGCAACTCGAATAACTAACTGGTCGACATAACAGTATAAAGATACACAGACTAAATTCTCAAGAGTCTATATCGAAGGGTACGTACTAAAAAAATGTAATGCAGCAGTAGGCTACTTAAAATATGAAAGAGTTCATCTCGAACAATATGTTGCCCACTGTAATTCAGTTACTGTTAATTGAGGTGAAAGTTCAATGTACAGAATAAATAGACACAGCAGTTTTCGAAAATAGATATACATGCGATTTACATATAAAATTGAGAATAGACATTTTCACATTTTCTAAAACGGACGTTTTCGTGTGGACGTGTAACAATTTGTGGCAGTAGAATTACTATTAGATTCATTCATTTACAGGACTGATAATGAAATGAAAATAAAATGTATCGAAGACAGTCCGAAGAAAGCATTATTAATTCTGCCACCCCGGTAGCCAACCCCTTTTGCTAAGTTCACCCCACTTTCCTCCAGGGTGGTGTGGATGCAGTTCGCAGTTCATCTACCATACACATGACGTATCCTTGTCCGAAACGCCAAAATACTGTACAATGAAACTTGTTTATTATACAAGCAAAGATGGAGTCCGTACATTTCACTTTCTCATTTTATGAGGTGTTGTCAAACGCGGCAATCATAAATTTTACTACAATCTGAGGGACCACGACGTGGTAATTAATCCAAAAGTCTTAAGTGTATTTCAGTTCAAGAGCACAAAAAAATCACTAATTCAATCGTCCGGAAAATTGAAGTTTGATGCATGAGTCCCTGCTGAAACAATAGGTCTCTCTCTCTCTCTCTCTCTCTCTCTCTCTCTCTCTCTCTCTCTCTCTCTCATATGCTTGCCAATATAATAGTTTAATATAGTTCACAATTATTATGATTATGGTGATGATGATGATGATGATGATGATGACGATGATGATGATGATTATTATTATTATTATTATTATTATTATTATTATCATCATCATCATTATGCAATACTTGTATTTTATTCTTCCATGAGTTTAAGATTGTACAGTCAAATAATGAATTATTTGCTTATAATTTGAAGCAGTGCACATGAAACGACAGACAGACAGACAGACAGACAGACAGACAGACAGACAGACAGAAAGACAGCTCGGCTGTACAAATACAGATAGATATATTAAACACAGTGAAAGAGACATAGTGGAAAATTGCAAAGTCTTTATCATTTTTTAAAACTTTTTATCGACTCTATGCTAGACGGCATGTCACCAAAGTGTATGATTTTAGGTGAAAAATTAACTCGATTAACCTGAGGGGGAAAGCTTGATTGATCACTAAATAGAACGAATTTGAAAGTTTTAGTCATAACGTTCCTGTAGAGCCCCTTAATACTTCAAACTTCAATTTTACGGGCGATTGAACTAAGCATGTCCCTGACAAAATTGATATATGTATTAATTTTCTTTAACTGTTGATTAATTACTCTTCACAGAAAAAAAATTATATGGGTCTCTTTGCCTCACATTTGCATATTAATCAAATTCTAGTTGATAATTCACACAGAGGAGTGGATTTATGGGAACTGGGAAGCATGACTTCGGAAAAAAATACCGAAAACCGAAATATTTTTTCCCTCCCTTGCCGCTAAGCTGCTGTATTAAAGTCAAAGATGCAGAACGAGCTAGCCTGGCTATTTGGTGAAAACAGAAATTGCCTGTCCAGTTTTATGATGTGTTCATGCTGAGCAGACAGATCTTAATATGCCCTGTCAAAATGTCTAAGATTTAAAGGGGAAAGAGGCTTACTCAACACGTACCTCATTTGTGTGTGTGTGTGTGTGTGCGCGCGCGCGCGTGTGTGTATGGTATGGGAGAGAGAGAGAGAGAGAGAGAGCGAAAGAGAGAGAGAGAGAGAGAGAGAGAGAGAGAGAGCGAGAGAGAGAGAGAGAGAGAATCAATTGTGAGTAGCGATCCATGTAAAAATAGATTATGTTAACAGGGGTGTGATGGTGCGGTTGCATTGTAAAATAAGCATACATCCAGAGCTATGTGTGGATAATACCAATGTATGCTGGGTGAAAGTAGGGTTTTGAAAACAATGACAATTCAATGGCACTGTCATCCCGGCCTCCGCAGTTTTGCTGTGGTCAGTTAACCAAGTGCTAATTTGTACAAAGCTTTGCTTTTTCAGGTCTCCGTGTTTTTGAGAATTTTATCAATGACTAAAACACTTAAATGCGTGTTAATATTATAATTGAGGGACCATTTATTCGGTAATTGAAAATATTGGAACTGAGCGCAATAATTCTCCTTGCACTTTTCATCCTTTCTCCTCTCGTTATATCCAGGAGGAGGCGCTAGATTAATGTTTCAGCTTTGTAATGCGTGCATCTCCAGCTTGCGTTTAAAGGTGCTTCTCTTGTTTCAACAAAATTCTCCTCAATGTATACACAAAATAAAAAATCAATTAATTTAGTGATCGATTGATTCAATTGATTAAATGATTGATTGATTGATTGGTTGACAAATCATTTACTGGAGAATGGTCTGAACGACCATCCCAACGCCCATAGAAATATTTAAAGCATCTTTACACCAGCAGCCCAGCACAGTGGTATTGTGAGCTGATTCAGCCCCAGCACAGTGGTATTGTGGGCTGAAATTCAGCCCCAGCACAGTGGTATTGTGGGCTGATTCAGCCCTAGCACAGTGGTATTGTGAGCTGAAATTCAGCCCCAGCACAGTGGTATTGTGAGCTGATTCAGCCCTAGCACAGTGGTATTGTGAGCTGAAATTCAGCCCCAGCACAGTGGTATTGTGGGCTGATTCAGCCCTAGCACAGTGGTATTGTGAGCTGAAATTCAGCCCCAGCACAGTGGTATTGTGAGCTGATTCAGCCCAGCACAGTGGTATTGTGAGCTGATTCAGCCCCAGCACAGTGGTATTGTGAGCTGAAATTCAGCCCCAGCACAGTGGTATTGTGAGCTTAAATTCAGCCCCAGCATAGTCGTATTGTGAGCTGATTCAGCTCCAGCACAGTGGTATTGTGAGCTGAAATTCAGCCCCAGCACAGTGGTATTGTGAGCTTAAATTCAGCCCCAGCATAGTCGTATTGTGAGCTGATTCAGCCCCAGCACAGTGGTATTGTGAGCTGATTCACCCCAGCACAGTGGTATTGTGAGCTGAAATTCAGCCCCAGCACAGTGGTATTGTGAGCTGAAATTCAGCCCCAGCACAGTGGTATTGTGAGCTTAAATTCAGCCCCAGCATAGTCGTATTGTGAGCTGAAATTCAGCCCCAGCACAGTGGTATTGTGAGCTGAAATTCAGCCCCAGCACAGTGGTATTGTGAGCTGATTCAGCCCAGCACAGTGGTATTGTGAGCTGAAATTCAGCCCCAGCATAGTCGTATTGTGAGCTTAAATTCAGCCCCAGCACAGTGGTATTGTGAGCTGAAATTCAGCCCAGCACAGTGGTATTGTGAGCTGATTCAGCCTGGCTCAGTTAAAGAATATGGCTGTTCCCCAGTGAGGCCTGCCTCAGCTGCAGAAGAGGGGTGCAGAGCCCCAGTTCTCACACAACTGGCTGATTCGACTGCAGGTTTGAGTTCCAGCACATTATTATGGCTTAATAGGACTGCACACTCTATTCCTGCTCCACCCCTATATCGAACCCCAATAAAACATTTAGCCATGGACACATATGCACAGTCTGCAGCTGTAGCGCATGGCTTCTTCCAAAAATGTCAGATCAAATAAATTATAGCGCTAATTCAACTAAGGAAGAGAAGGTGATAGGAAATCCAGAAATGGCTACTGTTGTAACCCCCAGTATTAAGGGGTGTCAGGGAAGACCTTTGTACACAATGAGCCTCATAGATGATGCCTATTCATATTGTGTACACATAGTCAGAGTGGACATGTGGATATTATCCTTGTCATAAAGGCTTACACCATACCAGGCTTGTACAGGGTAAGCTACTGTAAATAGATCACTGATAAGGGGTTGTGTGTTGTGTGAGAGAGGTGACACCTATAGATTAAATGACTGTCCCAACTGTTTGCTTAGGGCCTTGTCTAACCAGTGGTCTGTTGCCATTTTGTAAAAGTAAAATATCACATTGATTCTTGACCAGGGAAGTCTACTACAGTTGATGACCAAAGAATTCTCACTATAATGAAGAAAATACCCCAAACACCTGCCTTATTCATTCTGCTGCTGCTATCAGCAGTTACAGCAATGAAGACAAGTGAGCCACTACATCCTGCAGTCATACATGCCCAAACAGTTACACCTCCACAAACATGTTTCACAGATGAGGATGTTGGCCAGTCCCTCTTAGCCTCCAGAAGTCTGCAGACTCTCTTAGGTCTTAGCAAACTGTAAAATGGCCATATTGTTTTTGCAGCTAACTAGTGGTTTGAATTTTGTGGTGTAGTACTGTTCATTAAATCTTCTGCCGACAGTGGGCACTGACACATCCACACCTACCTCCTGAAGAGCGTTTCTGATCGGTCAGTCAGGTGTTTCTTTATTATGGTGAGAATTGTGAAGTTAGAAATTGTACAGTTCTTCCTTAACCTACCAGACACTTTGTGATTACTGAGCTCACCAGCACTCTCTTTCTTTTTAATGGTCCTTATGCTGACAAATGCCAATATCAGACTCTAAAGGCAATCAAAAGCCTGGAAGCAAGACTATGTATAGAAAGCTCTCTTTTACTTATTCTTTTACACCCCTGACTAATCAGAAACACCTGTGAAGCCATTTGTCCCAAACATAATGGTGCTCTGAAATGGGGAGCCATGTATAAAAATTGTTGTTATTTCTACATGGTGAAACCAAAATGTATTAAAATACCCTTTAATAAAAGCTGAAAATCTGCACTCTAACCACATGTGAATTGTTTGATTGTAGATCTAACATTGTGGAGTAGAAACAAATCAAGAAAGAATATTGGACAAATGGCCACAATCTTAAATAAAGTCATCATATTTAGTACTTGGTTGCAAATATTTTGCATTAGATGATTGCCGGAAGTCTGCAACCCATAGACATCACCAGACTCTGGGCATCTTCCCTGGTGATGCTCTGCCAGGCCTGTGCTGTACCTGTTTATTTCGGGGGGTAGTTTAGTTTCAGTCTTGTCTTCTGCAAGAGAAAAAAAAAGAAGAAAAAAAAAAAAGTTAAATTGAATTTAGGTCAGGTGATTGACTTGGCCAGTCTAGAACATCCCACTTTTTGGCCATGAAAAACCTCTTGCTCGCTTTAGCAGTCTGTTTCGGGGTCATTGTCCTGCTGAATGATGAAGTGCTGTCCAATTGTTTTTGAGGAATTTGCTTGCATCTGAGCAGATGAGATGTTTCTGTATGCTTCAGTGTTCATCCTGCTGCTGCAATCAGCAGTTACATCATCAATGAAGACAAGTCAGCCAGTACCTGTGGCAGACATGCATGCCCAAACCATAACACCCCCCCCCCCACCCCCCCCCCCACCATGTTTCACAGATGAGGGGGGTGCTTTGGATCTTGGGCATTTCCTTTTAGCCTCAAGATGTTGCCAGCACTCTGATCCAAGTCAGTCTTGGAAATTGGAAATTCAGTTCTTTCTCCACACTTTCCATCACCTTGGTACAGTTTAATATGCATATCATCTGTCCTTAAGACATTATTTTATGTACTTCTTAACAAACTCTAACCTAATTGTTCTGTTCTTGATGCTCATCAGAGGATTGCATCTTGCAGTGGTTATGGTGCTGTAGGCTTCTCTTTATTTTAGTCATTGACACAACTATGGCTACATTCTGGAGAGTGTTCTTGATCTGACTGACAGTTAAAAAGAGGTTTTTACTTTAGTATTTTTCATTCATCCACTACAGTGGTCTACCATGGTCTACCAGACCGTTTGTTGTTGCTGAGCTCACCAGTGCATTACCATTTCTTAACAATGTACCAAAGAGTTGATTTAGACGCATCCAGTGTGTTGGCTATGTCTCTGATCTATGTATTCATATTTTTCAGCCTCATGATGACCTGCTTTACTGGCACTTCTGTGGTTTTCATGTTGAGAGACAATAGCAACAGACTCAGGACCTGTAATTGCTACACAGATCACCCAATTTGGATGTAAATCCTCAATTTAGAGCTAACAGTTATTTTAACCTCATATTGTTTAATTTCAATGTGCTGGAGTACAGAGTCAAGAGAGTTTGTTTTGATAAAAACATTAGTCGATTCATTGAATTGATTGATAGTTAATTGATACAGCACATAGCTTCCATAATTCCATATGAAAAGGCAACAATAATGAGATGTATATTGTTATATAAAAAGTGCCTGTTCTCCATTTTACCCTGTGAACCTTCAGATTATATCTCAGCTCTTCCACCTCACCCTTCTGGGCAGCTCTCCCTAACCCTAATGCCTGATTGGGTGCACTCCTACAGTTCTCTCCAACCCTGATGCCTGATTGGGTGCACTCCTACGGTTCTCTCTAACCCTGATGCCTGATTGGGTGTACCTTCTCTTGTCAGAGCCTGTGGTCCTTTGCTCTTGTGTGCAATATAACATGTACTTTAATGCTCATCAAGACAGTTTGCTCTTATTTGTATAACTTAATAGACTTAATAAAGTAATCGCATGCTCTTCTTACAATTGCTGTCTATCCTGAGACAGTACTTACCCCCTCTACAGAACTTCCATCCCTGATCTTTGGGCTTGTGTGTGTGGTGCGAGTCACTCTGGATACGAGCGTTTGCTAACTGCCCATACAGTGAGCAGAGAGGCTAAATGCTGCTCTGGATGAGAGTCTCTGCTAACAGAGTACAGTGAGCAGAGAGGCTAAATGCTGCTCTGGATAAGAGTCTCTGCTAACTGAGTACAGTGAGCAGAGAGGCTAAATGCTGCTCTGGATAAGAGTCTCTGCTATCAGAGTACAGTGAGCAGAGAGGCTAAATGCTGCTCTGGATAAGAGTCTCTGCTAACAGAGTACAGTGAGCAGAGAGGCTAAATGCTGCTCTGGATAAGAGTCTCTGCTAACAGAGTACAGTGAGCAGAGAGGCTAAATGCTGCTCTGGATAAGAGTCCTCTGCTAACTGCAGTATAGTGAGCAGAGAGGCTAAATGCTGCTCTGGATAAGAGTCTCTGCTAACAGAGTACAGTGAGCAGAGAGGCTAAATGCTGCTCTGGATAAGAGCCTCTGCTAACTGCCCATACAGTGAGCAGAGAGGCTAAATGCTGCTCTGGATAAGAGTCTCTGCTAACAGAGTACAGTGAGCAGAGAGGCTAAATGCTGGCCTGGCCTCTTCTTGGGCAGTGTGACGATGGTGAGTAAACAGTATGTTTATGGGACTGCATAAGCTATGAGAACCACGGTATGGTGAATTGAGATAGATGAGCTGCTGACTAAATAGAGAAGAGGACGCCTTGCTCAGGAAGCCCCATTGCGCTGCCCTGCCGTGGAGAAGTGTTTATTCTGAACAGCATTTAAATGGGGAGCTGCTGGAGGTGGCGGCCCTAGAGCCATAGTCTGCTGTTTGACTGCTGCAGGAAAGAAGCCTAATGCTGACTCATACATGTGTCCCAATATGCCTGAACCCCCTGGATACAAACGCAAAGCTCAGATTTGGATTGCGAGAAACAGAGAAGGATCTGACAAGCCGTCAAATATAATCACTCATGGGAACCAGACAACAGCAGAGTGTGTACTAAGCTACTTCACTCTTATGTTTTAGGACAGGTTGATGTGTAAAATATTGACAATGATTTCTGAACCCTCAACAATAACAGTAAAAAAAAATGTACTGTTTACTTACAATTAGCCAGAATTACTTCACTTGAATGCGCATGTGCACGCACCCGCACACACACACACACCCACAAAGAATGTGCACTCACATGCAAGTAAAGGATCGGTCACATAGGTAAAACTAATCCCTGACTCCCAACTGTTTTATCAGTACATGCAGTAATTAGTATCAGGTCTATGTCCATATATATTTGTCCTAATATATTTGATTTTTTTTTTAAAGTTGAAAGAACAAAGCTGACTGGCACCCTGAATAAATCTTAATTGTGACATTGTGAGGTTAAACATTATTTTAAAAACTCCTGAAACAGACATATGACTTCTGTCCGTTATATTTTGAAACACAAAGATACAGATCAAATCATGTTCTTTGAAAACATGGAAAATGTCTTCTTGACCAAAACATTATTTCATCATTATAATAACATGAGTTCTTAATCTATTGTTATTGGTCAACATATGGAACATAAGCGATGATGTTTGTTATTTAGTAGTTATTTTGTTTTTTATTCCTTAGAAAAAGGCTTGGAACTGTAAGGAGAGGCAAATATAACACAGAGGAGAGAGGATTCAGGGAGCCGTCCTCCGGCTCCACACTCCACAGCAGGGCTTGTGGGACTGTGCAGTATGTCCACTACTATAAGAATGCTGGGGTAGGGAAGAATGGACTGTTAGAGGGAACTGACACAGTGATAACGACATGCTCAATTGCAGTATGAGGAAAGCACGTAACAGTGTGCTTACTTATTTTTATGTCCAGTGCATTGCTGTCATCTAGTGGTGAACATCTCCAATAGCATCTTACAGCACAAAAGCACTTCATAACTCCCTTTTTTATTTTTCTTTAATTTAAAATCACGTGCCACAACTGCCACCTCGTGGTCGAATGGCGCATTGCACTGTACGGTTTAATTTATCCATCAGTCATTACTTACGGGGCATCAGCAGCCGAATGAATGTGCTATGCCTGACACCTTGTGGTGAAATTATGAACTGACAAGATTTAAGTAATTTATTACGAATTGAAAGAAATACAGTACGCGGCTATGCTTCTGAAGTATTCCATACTTATTTTGGAACTATTTTACAGCTTTGATATCATATTTGCTACATCATTGTTCCCGATGGCAATAATTGTGAAGCCCTGTGGACTAGGAGCGAGTCACTCACTAGACAAGACATCTAGAGGGAGTATGGAAAACCAGTGGAAGTTTATATGTTATATACAAATAAAAAATGACATATAAATAATGATACATTAAGTTGAAACCTGTTTAAGTCTAATATCAATGCATCAGATGCCCTCCTCTTCTTCTGCTGGAGGACAGCTGATATAAGGAGTGTGTCCCAATATTTGAAAAATGTATCCTCCTTTCCTCCACTACCACCTACTCTTCTCCATGCCCCGGAAACTAATCTTTGTGTCCTCCCTCCTTCCAGAGTCCCAATATTAGAGGAGACAAGCGAAGCGCACAAAACTGTATTGGCGAAGCTGCTTCAGACTCGTCTCCTCCCCTCTTTTCCTTCGCATACTTCAGGGTGGGAGAGGACTGGAAGTGGGGGAGTGGAGGAAAGGAGGTGAGGAGTGAAAAGTGGGGGAGTGATGATGTCATCGGCAGGACTCCAAATCACCAGAGACAGGAGAGGGAGCAGCACAGGATCACCTGCAGGGGGCAGCACATTCACTACCATTTAACAGGTTTCTGAGTTTCAGAATTCTATGAAATGCAAGGCTTGGTTTCTTAATTATTTCACACTATCGTTGAAGTATTTCATTGCTACATATAAATTTATTATCTTGTTTTTTCAGCATACAATAATATCATGTAATATACTGAGGAAAATATTTTTTGAAGACTTTATCTATGGAAATTGAAATTTCTCAGCATTGTGATCAGAAGATAACAGTTTAAAGCAGCATATGAAGCAGAGCATAATGCGTGTTTTAAAGAGAACCAAGAACCAATCAGGGACATGCATGCCTATTCCCCATTTTATATTGAAGATGTCTATAACCTATCTGCATGCATTGTGATTGTACTCACAGAAGTGGCCATACAACCACTTCCTTTTTATCTGCCCTGCATGGTTAGCAATTACACCATGAAGATCCAGCAAGTGCCCCTGTAGCTAGCTTTGTTAGTGCTACTTGCTAAGAAACCCAAGGAAATGGTAGGAAAATAGTATAAATGTAGCAGCAGCAGCAGTTGTCCGTGTTTAAGGTATAAGGTAAGAGAAGGTGGTAGACATTGCAGTAGCTGTGTTGTGTTTAACTTTAAGCATTTTAAATTGACCAAAAGCCTAACTTCTTATCAGAATTCTGGGTTTGAAAGCAATTGTCCAATCCCCGGACTGTACTTGAGCTAACACAAAATGCAAACAGCCAATCAAATCAGAGATCTGTTTGGGATGTTTTAAGCTGTGAATTATTCGACATTGTTAGATGTGCTCATCTTGTGCCTTTTTTTCCTCATGTCTAACTATTTTCTGAACTTGCTTATGGTTTTTGACTAGGGTGAACCTGCACCATATGAGAATTATACATTAAACAAAGTTGTAGAACAAACGTCATAGCTACCAAAGTATGTTGATGAGCATGAGAAAAAAATCGTGCCTACCTGCACTGTGTTAATTACTGAGTATGAAGCCTTTTAGAGTTGTTGACCATTGGGCCTGAGAATAAAGGCGTAGGCTCTCACAGAAGATTATGCCAAACACACATTTGAGCTCCATGAAGATCCCTCGCAGAGTGATAGTGTCCATTCACTGTAGTGCCCTTTGACCCTCTGTTATCAAACCTAGCTGGGCTCCTGCTGTTAAAAGTGATGTTTTCCGCCCCTGGGGAAGGCCTGGTTTCTGTCCGGGCCGGCCGAGGGGCTGGCAGACAGGTCTGGTGATTAGGCTGGTGCAGACAGCTCCTCTCCCAAAGAAGGGCTGCCCGCGAGGGCTGAGCTGTCAGCGGCGAGCTGCAGGCTTCAGAGGGAGGCCTGCTCTGGTCTATGCCCCTCCCTCTGTATCGCCGAGGAAACAGCCCGGCGTGCACGCCACTGACACAGCCCGTTTCCACGGTGACCCCAGAGCTATCTGAGTGAGTTATGGGCCTGTCTGCAGCAGCGCTCAGACCAGCTCACTCTCCTTCCCCCTTCACTGCTCCCCTAAGCACTCAGACCGGCGCACTCTCCTTCCCCCTTCACTGATCCCCTAAGCGCTCAGACCAGCTCACTCTCCTTCCCTCTTCACTGCTCCCCTAAGCACTCAGACCAGCTCACTCTCCTTCCCCCTTCACTGTTCCCCTAAACACTCAGACCAGCTCACTCTCCTTCCCCCTTCACTGCTCCCCTAAGCACTCAGACCAGCTCACTCGGCGCACTCTCCTTCCCCCTTCACTGCTCCCCTAAACACTCAGACCAGCTCACTCTCCTTCCCCCTTCACTGCTCCCCTAAACACTCAGACCAGCTCACTCTCCTTCCCCCTTCACTGCTCCCCTAAGCACTCAGACCAGCTCACTCTCCTTCCCCCTTCACTGTTCCCCTAAACACTCAGACCAGCTCACTCTCCTTCCCCCTTCACTGCTCCCCTAAGCACTCAGACCAGCTCACTCTCCTTCCCCCTTCACTGCTCCCCTAAGCACTCAGACCAGCTCACTCTCCTTCTCCCTTCACTGTTCCCCTAAACACTCAGACCAGCTCACTCTCCTTTCCCCTTCACTGCTCCCCTAAGCACTCAGACCAGCTCACTCTCCTTCCCCCTTCACTGATCCCCTAAGCACTCAGACCGGCGCACTCTCCTTCCCCCTTCACTGCTCCCCTAAGCACTCAGACCAGCTCACTCTCCTTCCCCCTTCACTGTTCCCCTAAACACTCAGACCAGCTCACTCTCCTTCCCCCTTCACTGTTCCCCTAAACACTCAGGCCAGCTCACTCTCCTTCCCCCTTCACTGCTCCCCTAAGCACTCAGACCAGCTCACTCTCCTTCTCCCTTCACTGTTCCCCTAAACACTCAGACCAGCTCACTCTCCTTTCCCCTTCACTGCTCCCCTAAGCACTCAGACCAGCTCACTCTCCTTCCCCCTTCACTGTTCCCCTAAACACTCAGACCAGCTCACTCTCCTTTCCCCTTCACTGCTCCCCTAAGCACTCAGACCAGCTCACTCCCCTTCCCCCTTCACTGCTCCCCTAAGCACTCAGACCAGCTCACTCTCCTTCTCCCTTCACTGCTCCCCTAAGCACTCAGACCAGCTCACTCTCCTTCCCCCTTCACTGCTCCCCTAAACACTCAGACCAGCTCACTCTCCTTCCCCCTTCACTGCTCCCCTAAGCACTCAGACCAGCTCACTCTCCTTCCCCCTTCACTGCTCCCCTAAGCACTCAGACCAGCTCACTCTCCTTCCCCCTTCACTGCCCCCTTAAGCACTCAGACCAGCTCACTCTCCTTCCCTCTTCACAGCTCCTGGCTGCTGGAAGGGAAGGAGAGTGATGTGGGAATACTCTCATAACCACACAAACCCAGGTTCATATTGAGTACATATGATAATAAATCCATGAGAAAACTGCTGTTAACTTTACTAACCTTAGTCCATTTCTGGTCATATGAATAGATTAGCAATAAGTCTCAATCTGCCAATAATACAGAAATATTTTTATGAAGGAGTCCCTCACAAATTCACAATCACCCATTTCAAAATAACATATTTGCAATCTTCGAGCTCATTACGCCACAAAAGTCTGACGTAACGCAGAGCAAAAACCTTGCCCATATATGGAATTCCGGTTAAAAGGGAAATTTCTCTAAGGAAAAAAATGAATGGATTTTCAAATAACCGTCCCTGTCACAGTCTGTGATTTAAGCTGGCGTTTAAAACTTGGACGTTTTTATCCGGACACAATTCTCTCTTAAATGGCACCGGATCCACTTTATTTTGATGTCGTTTTTCAACCGAAACAATTATTTTGCTAACAAAAATCTAACACGGCTGCGCATGTTATTTACGTCACAACTCTTGCGGTTCCCTGGCAACGCGTGTGAAGCGCAAGTAGCCTAGTTATATTAAGATGTTTACAACGATATATACAACTGTAAAAAAAAATATAAGAATGTATAATTTATTACACTAACGAGAAACAACGGGAAGAAAACGGTTTTCGCGCGTGTATCCAAACAGCTCTGTGTGTGATGTTGTAATTGTGCGACGGGTCATCTCGGGTGGCTAACCACTTAGCCGTTAGCAATTGGCTTTTTAAAATGACACAGAATTTTTTTAGATTATAAAAAATGGGTAAAAAGCATTATTTTTTCATATACAAAAAACTTCCAAATATCATAATTTATTTTAAAGGAATTCGGAAATCGCCATTCATTTGTCCCATAGGGGCGTCTATTTTTTTGAACCGGGAGTCTCGAAAGTGCTAACGAACCCGAAGTGAATGACGTCACGACGTCTGAGACCTACAGCAGGCTGCGCAGAAAGGACTGGATCTCACCTTCATGCGCGGTGGAATAAGGACTGGATTTGGCCCTCATGCTCGGTGGAATAAGGACTGGATTAGGCCCTCATGCTCGGTGGAATAAGGACTGGATCTCGCCCGCATGCACGGTGGAGTAAGGACTGGATCTCGCCCGCATGCTCGGTGGAATAAGGACTGGATTTGGCCCGCATGCACAGTGGAATAAGGACTGGTTCTCGCCCGCATGCACGGTGGAATAAGGACTGGGTCTCGCCCTCATGCACGATGGAATAAGACACAGTGTAGTGATGAATCCAACAGGGGGAGCGCACTTCACCCCACAACTGTATTTGATCCCCGTGACCTCTAAAGCACAGAGGTTTTGAGACCTCTGTAATTCCACAGTCTACCATAGACTATCATTTGTTTTTCATTGTTGGATTTTTGTGAGTTTGTGAGCTGCACAAAATGGCAAATAGTTGAGTTTAGTATTCTTTCATGTTATACTGTGGATTAGACTGAATTAAACAGATTAAACAAACCAGATTTGTGAAATATGTAAATTGTTAACTTCTCAAATCTCAATATTTAGGATGCTGTGCTTTGAGGAGTGGGAAGATCAGAGTGTCACACAAATGTTTTTAAATTATTCAAGTGTAGTGTTTTTTCTTCTTTTATAATGTGAGGTGTATTACTCTAGCAAGCACCTATATATAATTCAGCAAGCACCTACTAGGTGTTTATTTATATAAAGCAAACAGACAAGACACATTTTTGTATATTTATAAGGAAGTTGTTTGATCTACTGTATATATCTATAATATCTTGAAATTCCAATTGATTATTTTACCTGTCCTGTGGAGTATCTGACTGTAATAAGGATTATTTGGGTTTGGGGCTGCCCTGTAGAATATCTGACTTAAGTATTATTTGAGTTAGTGGCTTCCCTGTAGAGTATCTGACTGTAATAAGGATTATCTGGGTTTGGGGCTTTCCTGTAGAGTATGTG
Organism: Anguilla anguilla; assembly: GCF_013347855.1. Classification (NCBI taxonomy): domain Eukaryota; kingdom Metazoa; phylum Chordata; class Actinopteri; order Anguilliformes; family Anguillidae; genus Anguilla; species Anguilla anguilla. The sequence continues at coordinate 28,630,488 of NC_049218.1, read as the reverse complement.
ACTGTAATAAGGATTATTTGTGTTTGGGGTCCCTGTGGAGTATCTGACTGTAATAAGGATTATCTGGGTTTGGGGCTGCCCTGTAGAGTATCTGACTGTAATAAGGATTATTTGTGTTTGGGGCTGCCCTGTGGAGTATCTGACCGTAATAAGGATTATCTGGGTTTGGGGCTGCCCTGTAGAGTATGTGACTGTAATAAGGATTATTTGAGTTTGGGGGTGCCCTGTAGAGTATGTGACTGTAATAAGGATTATCTGGGTTTGGGGCTGCCCTGTAGAGTATGTGACTGTAATAAGGATTATCTGGGTTTGGGGCTGCCCTGTAGAGTATGTGACTGTAATAAGGATTATCTGGGTTTGGGGCTGCCCTGTAGAGTGTCTGACTGTAATATAATTTGCAGGACAGTGTGCTGGGTGCTTATTGCTTCTTATGGCCAGTAGATGGCATACTTTTGTTTATATATTTGGATTGCTTGAGTTTTTCCACTTAAGATGATTTTTAAAAATTCAACAAGAACTCTCATGGTGATCGTAAAATGTGTAATCCTCATAAGTATTTAAAGTTAGTATGTTAATCCTGATTATGCATGCAGCATCAAATTTGAACATTACAGGATATTTTCTTTTGCAATAAATTTGCACAGGAGGTTACTAATTACATTATTGAGTACTGAGTAACTGGTATAAAACATTATTTGCATAAACGAGTACAACATAATGAACACATACATTATTTCTCACTATCAGTAAATTTGATAGTTACTCGAAGAAACAACACAGGATAAATGTCTGACATTGGCTACATTCAGGGTGGCGTCCAGTTTTAAGAGCACAACACAGCATAAAGCCATGATAAGCAATGCCACTTACATTTACTCTGAACAAATCAGATTAATCAAATCAAATCAAAGTAGCACCAGTTTCCCCACAAGGGAACATCATGTGTGGTAGTTCAAACATAAGTGATGCAAACTGAAAACTACACAGCATGCAAAATGAAGGAGAGAAATGCTCAAAGATTTCATACAAATTTATACTTATACAAAAAAAGTCATTCAACTTCTCCTGTATTAATACAGAAATGCAGGTACAATGTGCCTGCATTTCTGTATTAATACACAGTGTATCCAAGAATATTAGCTACAATAAATAGAAGGACTCTGACACTGAAGAGTCATTGTAAAAACAATAATCCAATCATCTCTTTTTGTTCCATTATTGGTCATTTTACCCAGTTACATCTATATCCTTAGAAACTCATTCAGTCACTGTTCATGGACAAACTCAGAGGTGTGAACACTTGACGACACCCACTAGTGACTGCAGTAGGGAGATATAATATAAATATACCCTGAGCTTCATAATGTTTGGGACAACAACATATTTTTCCTTGACTTGGCAATTCACGTGTGGTTCAAATGCACAGTCTTGGCTTTTATTTAAGGGTATTGTGATACACTGGTTTCACCATGTAGAAATTACAGCACTTTTTATTCATAGTCCTCCCATTTCATGGCACCATAATGTCTGGGACATACTAATGTTATCCAAATGAAAGTAATAATGTTTGATGCTTTGTCACTTGTCATTTGCATGCAATGACTGCTTGAAGTCTGTGACCCATAGACATCACCAGGGGCCTGAGTATCTTCCCCAGTGGTGCTCTGTCAGGCCTGTACTGCAGCCGTCTTCAGCTCCTGCTTGTTTCAGGGGCTAGTTGCCTTAAGTCAGGGATGGGTAATTCCTGTCCCAGCGGGCCGTGTATGCAGGTTTTTATTTTCACCAGTTACCCTGGCTAAATGAGCTAATTGGCTGTATACACCAACACTGGTTCACTCGTAGATTAAAACACATCAAATGTATCGGGACATAAGAACAGTAATTGGCTGTTATCCATGCACTTGTCAAGAAATGTTGCCAAAATGTTAGATGGGATAAATGTTACAGCTAATTAAGTAATTAAAGCCAGACGTTGGCACGGAAACCAGAAACAGATACAGCCCACTTTGCTCACCTCTGCCTTAGGTTTTCTTTTCAATATGTGAAATGCATTTTCAGTTGGATTCATAACAGGTGAATGATTTGGCCAATCAAACATTCTCCAGTTATTGGCTTTGAAAAGCTTATCTGTTGCTTTAGCAGCATGTTTGGGATCATTGTCTCACTATGGGATGATAGAACGTCCAATGAGTTTGGAGGCATTTGAAGATGTTTCTGTACACTTCAGAATTCATGTTGCTGCTGTTATCAACAGTTGGATCATCAGTGAAGGCAAGTGAGCCAGTACCTGTGGCAGCCATACATGGCCAAACCATAACCAAACCATAACCACCAACATGTTTCACAGATGAGGGGGTTGCTTTGGATCTTGGGCAGTTCCCCCTGGCCTCCACACTTTACTCTGGCCATCGCCCTGAATGTAGGCTAAATCTTGGTCTCGTCTGTCCGACAAGACCTTTTTCTATAACTCTGCAGGCTCTTTTAGAAACTTTCAAGCAAACTGTAACCTGGCCATTTTGTTTTTGCAGCTCACTGGTGGTTTGCATCTTGCAATGTAGCCCCTGTAGTTCTGTTTTGGTTACAGTGGAGTAAAATTATGGAGTACAGAGCCAAATCAAGAAAAAAAAGTCTTTGCCCCAAACATTACAGAGTTCACTGTATAAAGGTGAAAATAGGGACTTGGAAAACAATTGATTATATATTAAAATATAATCAGCTGGTAATATGTTTTCATTGTGTGCATAATTTTAAAGGGTAAATTAAAGGATAAAATTGGTGTTGTGGTAGTTCAGAAACTGCCTGAAGCCAGAATGTTTTAGGTTCAGATCCCAGAAGGAGTTAGCTTGTAGCTTTGTCTTTACTGCTTCATTAAATACCAGCTGATAACAGCTTTATAAACTGAAAATACAGTACACATATTTTACTGTAAAGATGTAAGCTGTGCAGAAGGATCAAATACAGTAATTTAATGTGGCCTCTAGCAGGCTCAGGATAACAGAGAACTTCCTTTGTGGCTATTCCCAGGGTGCATTTGGGTTTCTCAGTGCCCAGAGATAAATCGAAAGTTCACAACCAATCCATCCCTACGCTCCTGCCACCGGCCCCCAGCTCTCCCAAACCCTCCACACACGTCTCCGTGTCTGCATCTCTAACACGAGCGGTCTGTAATGCGCCCGAGCCGATCGCACAGCGAGCGCATTAACGCGCTGTCTGGGGCCGGGGTCCGTGTCCTGAGGAGCACCCGCGCGCGGTCGGTTCGGTGTGCTGCTCCCTCTCCGCACGCTGCTCTCTCCTCACGCGGTCGGTTCGGCGCTGCTCTCTCTCCGCACGCTGCTCTTTCTCCGCGCGCGGTCGGTTCGGTGTGCTGCTCTCTCTCCGCACGCTGCTCTCTCCTCACGCGGTCGGTTCAGCGCTGCTCTCTTTCCGCACGCGGTCGGTTCGGCGCTGCTCTCTCTCCGCACGCAGCCGCGCGTCTCTCCGGCTGTGAGTTTGTATTCGGCTGGTGACACTGGCGGCGGGCGTTCCAGGCCCCCGCGTGGGCGCGCGGCCGTACCTGTGCTTTGTCTTCATCTGTCAGAGCCCCTGACAGCCAGATCCATCTTCAAACGGGCCGGAGAAAGCCAAACAATAATTAAAGCTCTCGCCGGAGAGCGGGGAGAGACGGCGCTGCCACTGGCTCAGGATGACGCTTTTATTGCCGTCTAAGAGATGCAATATCCTGTCTGAGCGGCTGGGCAGCTCCCAAACGCACAGCCCCCCGTTTCTGAACTGGAGGGGAGCAGGGTGGGGAGTGGGGTGAGGAGCGGGAGCAGGGTGAGGAGCGGGGTGAGGAGCATGGTGAAGAGCAGGGTGAGGAACAGGGTGAGGTGCGGGGTGAGGAGCAGGGTGGGGAACAGGATGAGGAGCAGGGTGGGGAGTGGGGCGAGAAGCAGGAGCAGGATGAGGAGCAGGGTGATGAGGTGCGGGGTGAGGAGCGAGGTGAGGAGCAGGGCTGAAAAAAAGGGTGGGGAGCAGGAGCAGGGTGAGGAACAGGGTGAGGAGCAGGGTGGGGAGCAGGGTGAGGAGCAGGGTGAGGACCAGGGCAAGGAGCAGGGTGGGGAGCAGGGTGAGGACCAGGACAAGGAGCAGGGTGGGGAGCAGGAGCAGGGTGAGGAGCAGGGTGAGGACCAGGGCAAGGAGCAGGGTGGGGAGCAGGGTGAGGACCAGGGCAAGGAGCAGGGTGGGGAGCAGGAGCAGGGTGAGGAGCAGGGCGAGGAGCAGAGTGGGGAGCAGGAGCAGGGTGAGGAGCAGGTTTGGGGAGCAGGGCCGGGGAGCAGGGTGAGTAGCAGGGATGTTGTGTTTGACTAGGATTGATCATAAACCAGGAGGAGAGGTACCTGATAATGGTGAGGGTGGACCGTATTTTCTGCTGGGCTTGAGGCCCAGTGGAACACTGCTGGGTTTGAGGCCCAGTAGAACACTGCTGGGTTTGAGGCCCAGTGGAATGCTGCTGGGTTTGAGGCCCAGTGGAACGCTGCTGGGTTTGAGGCCCAGTGGAACGCTGCTGGGCTTGTGGCCCAGTGGAACTCTGCTGAGTTTGAGGCCCAGTGGAACACTGCTGGGTTTGAGGACCAGGGAAACGCTGCTGGGTTTGAGGCCCAGTGGAACGCTGCTGGGTTTGAGGCCCAGTGGAACGCTGCTGGTTTTGAGGCCCAGTGGAACGCTGCTGGGTTTGAGGCCCCTTGGAACGCTAGTGGGTTTGAGGCCCCGTGGAACGCTGCTGGGTTTGAGGCCCCGTGGAACGCTGCTGGGTTTGATGCTCAGTGGAACGCTGCTGGGTTTGATGCTCAATGGAACGCTGCTGGGTTTGATGCTCAGTGGAACGCTGCTGGGTTTGAGGCCCAGTGGAACACTGCTGGGTTTGATGCTCAGTGGAACGCTGTTTTGGTGTCACAAGCAAGCCTATGGCTCAGGCTAGGTAGGAAGCTTGTTTTTACATTACATTACATTACAGGCATTTGGCAGACACTCTTATCCAGAGCGACGTACAACAAAGTGTATAACCATAACCAGGAACAAGTATGACAAAACCCCTAGAGAGAAGTACCGGTCCAAGTGCAGGGAACAACCACATAGTTCAACTTGGACCCTGAAGGTTAAACAGATTAACACTAACACAACGAGAACGGCAACAACGCAATCTATGGAAAAAATACAAGCAGTAGTTAAGACAGTTAATGCACCTAAGTCACCTAAGGTTTTCAAACCTTAACCAGTCGGTGAACTGCCCAAGCAACTAATCAATATAAGGAGAATTCAGTTAAGAGAAGGTAAAACTGTGGAGTGAGCGAAGGAGTGAGCAGACTCACTGGTCATCACAGAGAACCCGTGTCAGAAACCAGCTTCCCTGCAGAGATCCCTGTGCCGTGACAGTTACAGTAAATGCTGGCTGAACACCAGAGCTGCATATGTGAGCATCAATAAATTACATTTCTTTTATGTGTGGGGGTGATATAAGACATTTATTCAGAGTTATTTTGCAAGTAGAAATGAACTGATATTAAACAAAATATATATATAAATATAATATAAATATATATATATACCACAAGCTCCATAATGTTTGGGATGAAGACATATTTTTCTCTTGATTTGACTTTAAGGGGTGGTTAAAGTGGACATTCTCAGCTTTTGTTAAAGGGTATTTTAATACACATTGGCTTCACCTTGTAGATATCACAGCACTTTTTATACATAGAAAACGGCTTTATGGGTGTTTCTGATAAACCAGGTGTGTTCAATTGCTTCCTTAGTGCAGGTACAAGAGAGCTTTAAGTATCTAGTCTTGGCTTTTGATTGCCTTTGGAGTCTGTTATTGGCATTTGTTTACATAAAAACCAGAGTTGTGCCAATGGAAGTCAAGGAAGCTAAAATGAGCTTGAGAAATACGAAAAAACTGTCAGAGACATAGGCCATAGCTCAGGCTTACCAAAGTCAACTGTTTAGAACATCATTAAGAAGAAGGAAGCGCTGGTGAGCTCAGTAATCGCAAAGGTCCTGGTAGGCCAAGGAAGACCTCTACAGTTGATGAACGAATAATTCTCACCATAATGAAGAAAAACCTCCGAACACCTACCCAACAGATCAGAAACACCGAAAAAGGGTCTTGTGCACAGAAGGGACCAATATTCACTTTCTGACTGAAGGTAAGAGCAAAGTGTGGTGGCCAAAATGACCTACCCAAGATCCAAAGCACCCGACCTCATCTGTGAACCATAGTTGTGTGGGATGTCATGGTTGGCCATGTATGGTAAATGGACTGCATTTACATAGCGCTTTTATCCAAAGCACTTTACAATTGATGCCTCTCATTCGCCAGAGCAGTTAGGGGTTAGGTGTCTTGCTCAAGGACACTTCGACACACCCAGGGCGGGGTTTGAACCGGCAACCCCCCGACTGCCAGACAATCAGTCTTACCTCCTGAGCTATGTCGCCCCTATGTATGGCTGCCATAGATACTGGCTCACTTGTCTTCAGTGATGATGTAACTGCTGATAGCAGCAGCAGAATGATTCTGAAGTGTATAGAAGCATCTCATCTGCTCAAGTTCACCCAAATGCCTCTAAACTCATTGGCTTCATTCTACTGCAGGACAATGATCACCAAACATATTGCTAAAGCAACAGAGTTTTTTAAAGAATAAACTGAAAAATCCTTGACTGGCAAAGTGGCAAAGTCATTCACCTGATCTGAATCTAACTGAACATACGTTTAATAAGCTGAAGAGAAAACTTAAAGCAACTAAGTCCCAAACTAAATCTCAAACAAATCCCTAAATACCTTAAAATGGTAATTATAGATTCTGGAGTGTCTGGAATTTTGATGCCAGAAAATCTAACGTTCTGGACATTATCTTTGCAGGGAATGTTGAAAGAAGCTAGCTGGATTTACAAGAGAAATCTAAAGAAAATATTATCTTCTCTTGTGTGACTTAGCTCACAACATATTTTAATGAATATAATGATTTGGAGCTTAGTGTTCACAATCATTTTTGTTCAGAGGTAAAGTTTCAGTTCACAACAGCAAGGACAGCTGGGCATCTTGGTTATGTGCAGAGTAACTTTGAAAAGGAGGTTGGAGCAACAGGCATAGTTTAGTCATGTATATATACATATATATATATATATATATATACTCAATTTAAGCACATGCACCTTTTACTCTGTCTAATCAGTGTAGCTATGTACGCAGTAAAATGTCCAGTGTTAATTCAACTTTAAAAGTGTTCATTCGACTCTTAACATAACATTTGGTCCCACATTCCACAGTGGGATCTGTGAACAGTTGAATTAACACTTTTAAAGTTGAATTAACTGGACATTTTATTAAGTAGGTGGCTTTTGATCGAGGTAAGACACATACTTTAAAATGGATTCGGATTTCTTGACATATTTAGATTATTTTAAGCTTTTCACCAATTATTTTTAAATAAAAATGCAAAGGTTTGCTGCTCATTAATCGAGATCTCTAAAGGGGCAACCAAGAGCATGAACAGTGTTTAGGAAAGACCACAGTCTCTTATCTTCAGTTAAAAGTGTGTGTTTAAGCCTCCGCTTGTTGTGCCCATCACCTGTCCGAATGCCTGTAAGTATGAACACAGTTTGCTTCTGCATTCACGGTCAGAAAAATGACTGTACTGTTCAGACATATTTTTCATATGTAGTTTAAGCAATCGGTGCAACAGGATAAAGGGGTGCTCTAGCATAGTTCCGTGGTTTATTATTTTATATAAGAGCGACGAATAGCAATAACAGCTGTGTGATATCCTGAAGGAGATCGCATATCTTGAAATGTCGTTTGCGCACATTATAAATTCAGTTTTAAATCATGCAAATTATTTTTATTCACGCCCATCAATTTGATCACATTTTCATTGGCTATCTAACGCAGTACAGCATATGTATGAGTGTGTAATATCCGTCCTGTGCAATAGCAAACAGCTGTAAGAGTGTCACGGGCAGTAAATGTAATCTGCGGCCACTTTGCCTGGGTGATGTCTTATTCATTTGGTCTATTCATTGCGGTTTGATTGGGCAGGGTTAGGGCTCTTCATTAAGTCAGCTGATGCAGATCACCCCGGCGCACGCGGGCTCTTCCTGGGCGAGCTCGAGAGCGGACCAGATTGAACAGGGTAATCTATCTCCATCACTTTAATGATTATCCCCATTAATCTGCTGTAAACTAATAAAGTAAGCGGCCCTCCCCAGCCCCCCTCCCCGCCCCCCGCGTGTTCTCCTGAACTTCATTAAGTCTTTAGTGCCTCGCACCGTCCTTCTTAATGTGCCCTCCGCATTGGCTGCTGCAGCATCACCTGGTGCTCTATTCCCCGAGGGGCGGCGGGGATAAGGGGGCGTGTTTGGTTTCGGGGGGCACGCGCGCGCCTGTTTGTGAGACGGGCGCGCGTGTTTGTTTCTGAGACGAGAGAGGGGGAAGGGGGGAGCGCGCGCGGCAGAGAGGGGAACGCGGCTGTAATTTAATTTGCCGAGCCAGACCTCAGATGGGCCCCCGCAGTCAGGGGTTTAATTTGGCTGATCAGGTTAGAAAAGCACGCGTGGCCAGGTAATCAATCTTCCGCCTGTCAGCCCGACAGCCAGTCATCCTCAGCTAGGCAGGCTTCCCTGGCGCAAGGCCCTTTTTAATTGCCTGCGAAACTGACTGCTTTTGTGTTTTAGCGATGTCTTACCAAAGTTTGCTCAATTAAAGCCAATGAAAGCGAGCGTCCCACGGGGGGCTTAGGAAGATGCCGCAGCGCCAGTGTGTGTCATGTCCACACTTGACTTGTGAGGGCGTTTTCCTGAGACAGAGAGGGGGTCTGCACAATGTAGGGGCCTGGCAGTGTTTACCGTGCGGAGTGCTGACGTGTGACCGCTTTCCAGAATCCGACTAACCGAAACACAGCAACGGGCCATTTCCAAAGAAAGTATAGTACTGCTTCTAAAATAAATAAATAAATAAATGTCATTATTTATACAGTATTTGGGCATAGAATGGGTTTGTTCATTGTGTATACTACATGGATACATTGTTTTTTCCTTTTTTTCTGGCTGCTTTTTTAGTGATTTCATAAAGTGCATTCTTTGTGACTGTACATATCAGTACGGCAAAATAACACTATTGTTGTAAAATTGTTTAATTTGCATTCAGGAAAATCTTTGTTAAAAAGCAACAAAATGTTTATCCAATCCAGAGACCCATGCATTTTAAAAAATATTGTATTTTTAATGGATGTTTTAAATTCTTCATACGAAACATCAGTTACATTGGCTTGGTTTCATTTGCTTAATGCATTCACAAATAAATTTTTTGTTTCCTGTCCTGGGTATGATGGTGCTGTCAATAATGGTCTAAATACATATCTAATTCTTCATTCCATAGATTCTCATGATTCAACGGGAAACAGGTCAAGTTTCCAGACAGTGAACTTTTGCAAAATGCAAGTTGGATTTCGTCCTCCTCCCAGAATGATGCTGTTTCCATGTGAAATGCTTCAGACCAGACCAGACCATTCACTGTAGAAAAATGTGCAGAATACTCAATATTTTAAGACAGGTTCCTTCACTAATGTTTTAGTTTTCAGCATAACTTAGATAACTTTTTTACATTTCGGTTCAAATTATGCCAACTAACAAGCATTAGTTCAGAATACTTTAATTTCTTTGCTAGACAAACATTTTTTCTAACAATTAAATAAATTGACGGTTTTCAAATGAATTTTTTAACCAATGAATTTCAGTCGGCATAACAGCTTAAAAAAATCTAAGTTGAGCTCAATACAAAAAAAAAATTAGTTAAGCAAGTTCCTTGGAGAATTGAGCCTTCTGAAGTTTTTTATTTACAGTGTTGAATGGGCTTTCCCACCGGCTAACTTCCTCACTGGCCTGATGAATCCACGTAGAATTGTGAGAGTGTGACGCCATGGCAATGCCCTGTCAGACTCGTCCATCATCGGGAGGAGCCCCTTCAGGGTCAAGGCCGAGCTGAGGGGAGGGCTGTGGGGGTCTGGAGCTGAGAGAGCCTGGCGAGGAAGCTGCCCAGGCCCCCGGGGGTCCGGTGCACAGGAACATGGAAGTGACCCGCTGGGCTGCGTGTCACGCTCCTCACCACAACACAGAGAGGAACGGGGAGTACCCACACTGCACCGGGGCTTTAGTGCACCTACTGCATACCGTACTGTTACAATTCAGGTTTTTGAAGCATGTAAAATGGTGGCAACTGAAGTGCCACCAATTCTGGGGATTTGAAACAGCGAGTTCAAGCTTTTCGATATAGCTTCTCCATTAACTGATAAATTCCATATGCATGTTTAAGTCGTAAAACTGTATTTCTGGTATGCCTCATTCAACTGGTAAAACAACAGCAATTGCATACTGCTGAGCGATAATTCTGCATTCAGCACAACATGTTAACAATGATTGACCTACAAAGTAAAGGCAGCTGATGTAAAAATGTTCTGATTGGCTTTGTTGTCCCTGGAATAAAGAAAGAGTTTGGCTACACATGCAGAGAACAGTGACATGAGTCACAATGCGTGTTTTGAAATGGAATGGAATGCCTGAAGATGAGCCTTTCTCACGGCAAAATTCCGCTGACTGTGGCTACGTTAGGTAAGCCCACTTAATGGTCAGGTTATCTCATTTCTTTTGACTTCATTCTTGGGATTGGCGGCCTCCGTCTTCCACCATCCTGAAAGCGCCGCCGCTGAGAAGTTGTTTGTTTTGTTTGCCATGTACCAGTAACTCTATCAGCAGTGACCTCTGACCCCTGAGGCTAGTGTCTGTCATGCGACATGTCTGAAAAGCTGAAGGGAGTTCTGCTGTGCTCAACACCTCACTCAAACCTGATTCCTTTTCCCAAATACAAAACTGAGCAACATGTCTGAAATATATTTTACCACTATCAGTTTCTTGAAGAACAATATATAGCAGTTAGCAAACACAGGTAGATGTGTGACTTAGCGGTACTGCAACAAGCAAAGACATCTGCACAGCTTGAAATAATTGTGTTTTATGTCGTATCTTCTCATCTTGTTGACTTAATTTGTATAAATAATAATGATGGGAAACTGTTGTTGATTTTACGTCTATTATCATCAGATTGAACTATTATTTTTGTTTTTCCAAATCAAACAGAAGAATGAACACAAACTTTGCAATGTACTGTAGTTGTCAAAGACTGGAAATGAAAGGACAGACAGGGAAGTTGAACAAGCGTAACACAATGACGTGAGAAATACTCTTCGGGCACAGTTATGACAGCTATATTCTGAAAGGTCTGGGAACCTCGTCAAAAAACAAACGTAAAAAACTGACCGAAGTCTGTGTACATAGATTACGTGCAGTGTTCCTTTATCCCCTGCGCTGACACAGGGACAATGGCCTGTGCCCGTAAACAGCACTTTGTCTGAGGCGTAAGCCTCTGCGTAGCGGCGTAGCGGCATGCTAATAGCGTGGCTAAGCTGTTAGCATGACACACAACAAACAGCGAAGATGTGTGAAGATCTTCCCTTGGCACTCAGTGCTCATTAGAAGTGGTGTGAAGATTTACTTTCCCAAAAAAAAAGTCCTTGCTGCAGTGCCAAAGTACATTTACTCAAAACCTACACTGTTGTGTTTGGACGCATGTAATAGATTGGTACACAATGTATTGCGTAAACACCACTCACATATTTTCTTCTTTGGATGCTTTGGTCAACAATATAGATGAACAATTAGGCAAATGTTGAATTGAAATGAAGACCCTCGAGCAGGGCAAAGCCAGCAGGCAGTGCTTCTGTCGCTGTGTGGCTGAGGTAGTGAGCCTGCACGCTCGCCGTGAGGTCTGAGAGCTGTGAGTTCTGAGGGAGCGGGGCGTGATTGCGTATTAATTGGCGATCCGCATCTTCGCTTCGGGTTTCGTTGACAGGAGACACTTAACTGCAGCCTGCAGCCTGGCCCGTCGGAGCAGGCCGTCAGGGTCCTTAGGGCTAATTATCCGCTCCCGAGCCCGCTCTGGCACCAGCCAGTCTGTGCCTGCGTAGCGCGTTCGGGCTGAGGTACATGTTTGTTTTGGTGTAAGTTGCTGCATAATTGGGGTTGTGTGGGGTGGGGGAGGGGGAGAGAGTGGGGGGGGGCTGATGGATAACCAAGGAGACATACCTATTAAAGTCACCTTGACGACAGATAGTTGTTAGTGGTGGGGCCGCTGTTGCGGGGGGGGGGGGTAATATTAGGACCCAATTACCATTTTTTGTTGTCTCCCACTAGTGTTTTCGTGTTTTCCCTTTGTAAAACAGCACTGCAGAAGAACTGGCCGGTCAAGGATTTAACCAGCCAGTACCACTTAGCTTTATTTATATCATGAATACATTCATGAATGATTTTGTATGTTATTTATTCATTTATTTCAGGACAAGAGTAAAGCACCTGATAATGGCCAAATATTAGAACTAATTAATAAAGACAAATTAGGTATTGTGCATTGGGCTGCTTAGATTAATGTGACCCTTACTTGTTTTGTACCAGAGTAATCACTCAATTACACAGATACACATTATTAAAACAGGTCCAGTAATTATCATCATTTATCCACCAACACTGCTCTTTAAATATATATTTAGTTAATTGATGATGGCAAAAAGAGAAGGTTTTACAACAACAATGCAAAGTAGGAGAGGCAGAATACGATAGCGCTATGGCCATTTAATGCTCGGTACCCCATTTTGACACCCCAAAATTTTGGATGACAAAAGCACTTTTTATTATTATTATTTTTTTTAAAACTGTCAGAAACAAAGTTGCTGTGACATTTCAACATTGATAATAACTGATCTATTGATATTTTATAAATGATAATAATTGCATTCCACAAATATTTTTATTTATTTAGTGAAATGGGCATTCAGGGGAGTGAAGTTCCATACGACAGACGGACATTTGAAAGTGGTTTTATTAAGTTATGCAGTAAGGACATTTGGTGATGATGTGTGAAATAATCTAAATATGATTTTGGGACTATAGTTCTCAGCCAGATCTGGGGAGGACATGGGCTGCAGTCTGACTCATACAGCCTAAGCATTCCACCGTATGTTTGGGGGTTCCACTCGCTGCGGAGGCCTCCTCTGTGATTGGGTCACCCTTCTCCCATCTGAACGAAGAGAGAACTACACGATGGGCAGACTGCTTGGCCTCCTTTAAAAAATGTACAGAAATGAAACCGTTCCAAATCATACATTTTTTATATGGTGGGAATGTGTGCACATTATAGACAATGGCTAGTCAGTGTAGTTTGATGTTTGCATTTGCCAATCAATGCAAGTTCACCAATAAACATACAAGATGCATTGAGCAAAACTTATTTACGTATGTAAGTGCGTAATGTATGTATTGTTTCAAACAAGATATTTTTTTGTCACTTGTCAGCGTTGGAAACAACATTCTGAAGACCTTGTAGGCACTAGAATAGCATTATTTACTCACTTTGGACAAATGTAAAAGCATACACTAAGTTATTTGTAATTAAAACTGATACACAATAAGTTACTTTTGGTGTTAAAATTTCATATGATTTTATTTAATAACAATGCCCATAAAGCAAGTGAAAGAATGTTTTTAAAAAAATGTTTTTTTCTTTACTTTTCAGTTACATTAAATTTTATTTAATAAAAATACAAAGCTTTTACCTAAAAAACGTTTTTAAAGCCTCTTTTAATTTGTCTTGAAGAGTATATATTTCTCTTTTTCTATTTCTTATATAAAAGGTCACTGGGAAGATATATGCAAAAGACATATTAGTTCCCATAAATTACGTCCAAATCAATTCACTCTTAATTCTTAATTCCCTTTCATTTCCATAGCATTTTCCCATTTTGAATATTTCCAGAATTTCACAACTCTAGACCTTAGCATTACACCAAGGATTGAAATTCAAACAGACCGAGCAGTAGATAAATGAACTGACATAATATGATTGAGGCTACGCTGTCACCAGAGTAGGCTAACGGAGAGAGCTCGTTGCAGCACGTTTTGTCCTGGGTTTAACTGTCATGCAGAGTGGATAATCGATAATTGAGGAAGTGTTCCTGTACCTTGTCCAAATCATCTTTGTGCATTTATAGAGCAGCCGGTTTTGTAGTCAAATCTGAACGGGCTGCTTGTTCATTTTAGCCTGATTTGCTGTGAACTGACTCGATGTTGACAAGTCAGTATTTCCAGTTTGAATCAAATAGAAGGAAATGTGGAAGTTTTACGGGATTTTAAGAAATAATTTCAAAGACGGAGAAACAGAATCTCTAGGGAAGGTATTCATTACGAGCTGGCCCATATTCAAATAGCCAGGACCGTTTGCGGAACGGTCCAAATGAAACAGGCGGAATCGGAAACGATCCGCTGCTGTTGTTTCTTGCGCGAGGGCTGTTTAGCGGAATGGCCGCAAATAACCAGTAGCGTGTGGGACGAGCCCATTCGTCTCTCTGAAATAAACATCTCCCAGCTGGGCTGCCGCTGTCAGGACGGGGAAGGGAAACCAAGCTGCCCCACTCGTCTTTTCAAAATAAAACACAGACGACAGGATGCACCCGCACTTGAGAGGAGAGGCAGAGGACCCGACGGTGAGAGAGACAGCGAGGCTTCTGCTGTCAGCGGGTCGAGCCTGCGCTCGAGGGTGGAGTGACTCCACATGCCGGCAGGGACGAAGATCGTCCCCGTATGTTACAGAGGAAGCCTCCGAGTGATAAATCTGCGCACTAATTCACTGCTGACTGATCTTCGTTTTATGGCCCTGACAAACTGCATCTGCACCTAGGACAATAAATTTCCCTAAAAGCTGCGCGTAAAAACTATGATGTGGAATCATCTTTTACTAATGCACTGCTCGGCTCTTGTTTAGCCCAGCTTGTCCAGATTGTGAACGTGGCAAATCGTGTTAATTTATGTGGCCAGTTCATCAACCAAATGTGAAGGACTGAAGAACAGGACATTGGTGCCCCGGAGAAATCTTGGGAAGGATTTTTTGTTTTCTATATAACTAGTTTTTATCTCAGCTGAGCTGTTCTAGGTAGATGACTGACATTAACATGTCATTCATATATAAAAGCTTGCACAAGAAGTTACGTTTCTTTGCTGATGTAGCTGCGGATTAACACGATTGTTCACAGATATAAGAATAGTCTAGCATATATTTCAGAATATGTGTACGTCAGCGCACCACTAACTCATTTTGAGAGCTGAGCTGTTGTTTATTGGGTGCACAGGAGAGGGACCATGCGATCTTACACAAGACAATGCGAGAATTAAGCGAGCATTGACCCGCACAGTTACGCACTTTAATGTTACGCACAGTTACGCACTTATTTAAATGTGTGAGTAACATCTGGCTGATCGATGGAAAACCCAAAGTGCATCTACAAGGGACCACACCTTAAGGAGGAACTTCATAGATGAATGAATTGATTAGGTTTATAGTTATGGGTATTTGTATGTCCTGTTTGGTGCCCAGATGCTTGGACAACACAAATGACTGGTAAATAGAAAACAAACTCCTGTACAGTGGATCTCCAGTTAATCTCACCAACACTAATATGTCAGTAATGAAGGATGTTGTTTTTTTGCTAACAAGTTAAAGATAGTGAGATTGGTAATACATATAATGGGCATGAATACAGATTGATAGTATATAAAGTACATATGCACAGTGAAAACCACATCTTAAAAGAGTAAAGGGATACATTAGTTCTGTGTTTTATTATTGACAGAATTGTCCAGCACGTAGGTAATGATATAGGATTGGATATTAAAAATATTTTTAAAGATTTTTTTGGACATGTTGGACTGGCAATATTACAACACTTTCCTGAAACGGAATGAATTGATGTCAATGGCACTAAGAACGCACTAATAATGCTGTTTATTCCAGGGAAAACGTGATAGATTGAGTTATTTATTCATTCCCATGGGGATGAGTTCAGAAATCAGAATATCAGATATTTTCAAAAATCGAAAAATGAGCTTCCCACCAGAGTGATTTAGCATCACAGTCATCCCCCTGTTTTTTGGCAGAAGTCTGTCCAGGCCAATTCATTTTAGGCCACAGTGTGAGCGAATCATCTCTGATCCGATGGAAAGAGGAAAATCAGACTACCTTTTCTGTGTTGTTCTTTTATTTTCAGCCATTCTAACACGCTGATGACATCTGCCATTACCCACATAAGCCTAGCTATTGACAAACTAAAATCACATATTGAAGCTCACATTATGAAACACTGTGTTTTACTTAACAAGCCTGTACCTACGCACAGGGGTGTTCTTCCAATGTGGCAGAACTCACCCTGTCTCAGTCAGACAAATGAGTGACACATGTCATGCATGATGTAGACATGTTTAAAATGTAAATTACTCAAAGGAAAGATTTTTAAAATGCATTTTAAAAATGTTTACTTAACACTTGGTTTCCCCCGAGAAAATAAATGAAGAAAACTGAATGATCATGTTCTCCCTAAACTGAACACTGCACTCATACGGTGAACTCTTCCTGAACAACCAGGGCATTCTCGAGTTGAGAATAGTTTCCGTAGTTACATCGCCCACATGCACTGCATAGACTGTGTGATGTGTTGTTTCATGTTGCTGCTGTGTGCTTCCCAGCAGAATCCTGTAGAGACCCAAACGCATGAAGTTGTGGTTGGGAAAGAAATAGTAGCAGTTTTGCCATTGCCGGGCAGTTACTTGGTTTTACAGTAGTGGCTCTCGTGCTCATGTCCGCAATGGGAGTTTGTTTCATTAGTGATCTGTACTTGTAATGCATGATGCATATAATCTGAGTGTCTATGTACCATTTTAATATAATTTCCATCCAGGGAAGGCCTTAATGTCAGATGAACCGTTACCATAGGGACAGCTGGGGGGGGGGGGGATAATAAAACTAATACACCAGCCAATGTGACAGTTCATATAAAAAGGGGGTCTTGGAGTGTTTGTAGCCCCTTCGGTCAGGGTTCCAAGGTCTCTGCTTCCGTTCCATGGTTATGTGCCAAAAATTCCACATCTTTTCTTCTTTGACTTGTATTCTCAGGACACGCTGCTCACCCAAACCATCAATTCACCGTGAGAGGTTAAAGACGGTGAACCTGACTTGTCTTCCTTTTATGGGAAAAGACAGCGGTTCAGCTGACTCAGCATATTCTTGAGCAGCATTTAGCGTCTCACTGACTGTAGGTACACTGCCCCGCCATTGTTCCCCTTCCTCATGCACTGGACTAAAGCTCATTTCACATTGTCCTTCCAGTCAGATTGTCTAATTACGCATAATATTGCTTAAGGTGTTCCGTTGGATAATGGCGGAAGGAAGTGGCGTTAAAGTGTTTGGTTATGGAAGGGACCCACCCAACATTCTATTAAAGCCACATTAAAAAGGACCAGCTATTCATGCTGTTGTTTTTCAACATGCAGGTGAAACTGAGCTTACAGTTTAATTTTTTAGCAACTCCTTGGAAATATTAAATAAGCATTTGGAGGTTAAATAGAATTACCATTTCTCATAGGGTAACCCTGGTCACATTTTAAGTCAGTTGATTATGTCCAACCATCCAGATGTGAATTATTGCCCAGTCTTTTTAATCTATATTTGGTCTCAGGACGGAATATATGGAAAAACAAAGTGAATGTGTTAGCCAGAAGTTAGAGAGACATCATGGAATCCAATGCCTGCTTGAGACAATTCTCATCCTATGACAATACAGAGTTGCATAGAGTACTGAGCCCTTCGCCGTCAGCTGGAAGAGCACATATAATACCCACTGTATGAGTGCAATTTTAGAGCAACTTTCAGCGGAAAACGTGTTCATGCCCCTGAAACTAATGACCTGAAAATACGCCGCTTACCTAACAGACACTTCGCACCCGGGTTAATATTTTGTCTTGCCTGCTCTGCATTACGGACCAGATGTGACAACAAAGCCGTGTTAAATGTGATGGATTGCACTCCTTGCGTGGTGTGAACTAAAATATGGACTTTCCCCCCTCTTCATCAGCAACTGCATCCTGTATTGAAAGCATTTTAATTGGTGGTTCCCTTATATGTTCACTGCAGTTTCTTTTGGTTCTATAGGTGATGTCCCAGCGTCCATTATCCGGACACGTGAAACTGATGTAAATGTGATTTCTCATTTGAAATTAAATGCGGTCCTGACAGATTTTGAAATCTGATAGTAGCAGTTCACGGTGTCTTTTTCCAAGTAGGCTGCAGTAGCAGGGCTGTCTCGTATTGTGAGCCATTTTCCAAATACAGTTTGCATATTGACTCCAAATGTGTTTATGACTGGCATTGGCCAAATATGGTTTTGTTAGCATGGTCTTAAACATGTAACAATTTACGCGTGCGCGTAATTTATTTATTTGTTTAGGCCTATACGTATATAAGCAGGGACGTCTTGCTGTTTAAAAAAATGTGACTTATGAACCATTACCTTTATGACCTGCTGCCAGTCATTGGGCTAGTTGTCCGTGCCTGACACACAGGTGAAATAACTACCCGGTGCTTCCGTCCTCATCGCTCCCATTTGCTTCAACATTAATCACTTTTTCGGAGAAATTCGGTATTTTCTGTTTGCTGCTCCTCTTTATGAAGATGAGGGGAATGAATTCGCTTCTGTGGCACTGTTTCGTTTTTTTTTTTTTTTTTTGAGAAGGGGGTGAAGAGCAGCGGCGGCCTGGGGCAACAGCTTACGACTGGCGCTTATTAGGCTGCTATAGCCAAAGAGATTAATAAAATTACACCGCGGGAATAGGAATAATTGCTACATTAAACATCAGCCCTAGTTTTGGTATAAAACATTGTAGTAATGGAGCAGCTTCCTAATTAAGCTTCGGTGCATGTCCGCAAAGCCCGCTATAAATTCATAGTTTTAGAGATTTAAAAAAAAAATTTAAATAAAAAACTAAACTAAAAAGAGTTAAATGCTGCCTGCTTCCGTGAATGCATATGGCACTGCTGAATCTGATGTTTGGCTATGGCACTGAAGATTCCAATTTATCTAACCTATTAGATATCGTAAGGTGACAGCACAAATCCTGGCACGCTCAAAATGGTACTGATTCATTATTTTTCAATAATTTAAGAAGGGTCGTCGCCTATTGTGGTGTCGGGTCGCCTCTTGTTAGATGTCTTCGACGTGCGCGTTTCTCTCCTTCCCTTACACTCCGTCAGCGGGAGAGTGAGGAATTTGGTTGATGGACTTGGCGCCAGGGAGGTTGAGAACAAATGTCAAGGACTGGGCAGGTAGATATGGAAAGCTGATACTTTCAGAAAGAGTTTGCCTGGAACATTAGTCGGAAGCTAAATGGAGTCAGAAATAGAGCTTTTTCGCTGGGCGAAAATAAAACTAGACTAGGCTTCTCATTTAAAAATAAGAACGCAAAATCAGGCATTTTTTAAAATGTATTTATTTATTTATTTATTTATTTATTTATTCCATAGCTGTTACTATTTAGCCTATTACACAATTGTTCCCATCGCTGTAGGCTGCATCGAGCGACCTAGGCCTATCGCCAGAGATCAAAAATAACAAATCGATATAAACTTTTATTTAAAACAAAGGGTCCGTATAGCAATTTGCCGAAACACTTAACATAATTGACACTTGGGACGCTTTCCAACACGGCCGCTCAATAATTGAGTTTGATTAGATGCCGCTGCCTGTACACAGTAAAATGTCCAGTGTTCAACTCTCAACAGATAACATTTGGTGTCACATCCCAGTGGGGCCAAATGTTATCTGTTAAGAGTTTAATTAACACTGTTAGCGTTGAATCAACACTGGACATTTTACTGTGTACTTTAGGTACTGTACCGGAGTGCATCCTGGTATATATAGACATGATTATCCACTTTCAGACTTGGAAGGGTGCACTATGCATGTCTGTTGATCAGAACGCCATGCATGGACATATTAGGGCATATAGGGAAATAGAGACTATAGAATTAACTCTCAAATTGTGATATATTATCGCGTATTCCTGCGAACAGAACCAAGTCGAATGGCCTATGTGAGAGTACACTGCAATTTCTTGCAACCCTGATTTAAATATTAGAAGTTAAGATCTGAATGTAAGCAATAACCTGTAAAGCGACTACACTAGAATTGTGTATCTTGTGAATTATTTACTCGCTATTGGAAGTTCCCAAATTTCCCTATTAGACCCTGTCCCAGCGAGTCCACATCACACAAAACGTGGTAGCAAGAGATTTCATTAATGATTAATGTAGGTCAATTGGCCAGCCAGAATCCAGAGATCCTATATCAAATATTAATACTTTAATGCTTTTTGTTAAATAATCACGTCCCAAAAGATTTCATGTGAAAAATCAATAACCTAAATGCTTCCATTTTCCTTAAATTGCAGAACATTACTTTCTGTCTTTTACGCATTTAAAATGATAAATATTTCAGTGAGATTTACTGCTCTGCTTTGCTAACGATGGTTTCTGTAAACTGTATTATTTGGTATTGGTTTGTAGGCTATTTATTAAATGCATACAAACTCAATACGTTTCCCCATACATCTAGTTAATCATACGGGCAACTATTTTAGTTAGTGTGAATTTCTGTAGTTAGTTATCAACGCATATCACAACTTTTTAAGTAATAATTACAAAAGAAGAGATACAACATCAAATTGTAGATGAACGAACAGATAGCGAAATGCTTATTTCAAGGACTGTTTCTATTTATGTATATGTTAATGGGTTTCCAATAATGAGGGCACAAATTACATTGTTTCATATCCAGGTAAAATGTTACTACTACGCACAAAACTCAAATAGGCTTCTGCACTTTATGTTTTTATTATTTGTAGCGATATTTTGTACCTATAAGGACTTTAAATCCATTGCTCACACTGTGCTCTTTCAGACATAATGTCTCAAATATCTAATTCAAGTCAAATACTTTTGGACGTAATGGTTGTATTGACATTAAAGAGATAACTAAAAGCGAAAGTATGTGTGCTACCTTCACATATTACATACATTCACCCTGTTCATGGAATACATGATAGAAGTGACAGATGGAGAAATAGCTCAGTTATGATTTCTGTTAGGTGAACTGTCATATCATGAAGGTGTTCAGGAGCATATTCTACTTACTACTGGCTAAATGTTTGCCAAATTTTCATACACAAAAGGGAGAAACCCCCAATGCTACGACCATGAACAATCGCACACTAAAAAATGTATGACTCTGAGTGTATTGGTGAAATCAACATGTTTCATCACTCAAAAATAGATCTAACAATCCCCGACTAGAAAATAACCCAGCGTAATGCGTGAAATAATCTTATTCGACAAACAGAACAGCAATTAGAGAATGAAACGTATGAAACTACAGTTTATTCGAGACTATCTTATGTTATCGTATGTACTTGTTTGTGTCATTAGAGCTTCTGACCAGCCTTATCTCTGGAGTGGACTCAACTAATTCCGAGATCTTACCCCTAGTCGCTTGTTCCACGTTAGCCTACACTAGCATAAACAAAATCACAGTCCGAATAAAGTTCTGCCAGCAAAACCAATGAGAAGCTTCTAACGACGTGCACTTGGTTACTTTTCACTAGCCCGCTCGCATTACCTTCAGGCCAGTAATCTTCATGTACTCAACCGCTTGGTATGTGTGCATTTGCCACCCGACCTTCATGTCCCAGAGCGCTCCGGATTGATTAAAAATGATACCCTCGACATTTGCCTACACTAAGGATCTTATTATGGATCGATGAGACCATGTAATCGCGCGTAAAGGCAACATTTCCACCGACATGTCGTATACCTTTGCAAAGGCGATATATCCAGAATGCCGATCACTTCAATTAAGACTAAAGGCAAGTGCAGGTCGTTCCTGATTTCATCACTGATTAACACAAAACTATATCACAATACAGCCATACTCATCTGGATTTAATTATACTGAAAATCAGTCGAACTCGCGCGTTTTAAGCATCAAGCGCGTTTTAAGAGCCCTGGAACAGCATAGCACTAACGTATGCCTCTTAGACCTGCCACTGACGCGCAGGCCTGAGCTGAACCTTGCATTGTCTCCGTTTAAATGCACGCAGAAAAGCAGTCGTTGCTGTTTTCAAATGTGATCTGTCTGAGGATAATCATCACCGCTCATCGCTTGCATAGTTTTGGACTACAAGTAACTTTCAAACAATAGACTGGACATGTCTTGAGCGGTTTTTAACATACTCGATTTGATAATAATGGGCCACTGTTACTTTCTTTATGAGTAACTAATTTTTTAGATATTTTTAGTGCAAGACTACGAAGACCATTTGTTGCTCTTAAAGTGATTTAGACTACACTGTTTGGCTACTGTTACGTGTTATAACTAATTTTACATACTGTAATTGACTAGGTAAGCATAGGCTGCTATTAAATTCCGCCTATGCAGATACAGAAAAGGAGATCGGCAGATCCAACCGCACTATTCTGTGCTATGCATTAATTTTACTGCCTTGTGATTTTTTTTACACTCTCTAGTTAACTGGACAATAGAACGAGTCGTGGCAGAAGTATTGTTTTGAGGTTTGTCATTAATGTAATTTCGGACCCCTAGCTTCCTATATGTGTCAGTGAATGAGCTCCTCGTACTTTTTCTTTCCTTTTTTTCATCCAATTGGGTCCCGAAGTCTAAAATTGGGTCTTAATCTCAACCAGCCTATTTGGCCTTTTGATTGATGTCCTCGTTGCTCTGGCAGGCAGGCTCCCAAAGAGGAAAAGGGAAAAAAGCGAAGGGAAAAAAGCGAAGAAAAAAACAGACAATCAGCTCCAGTTTAGCCTTCCTCACATACATGCACTCACACCTATTTGAGAGCGACTGAAGCGAGACGACATCTTAAACCACCGATAACGCGGGAAGGACTTCTGTATTTTACAGGGGGCTTAGCCGACTATGGATCATATAGGAATTCATCTGCACCAGAACCCGGCAGAGCCCATAAGTTTTGGTATCGATCAAATTTTGAACAATGCGGATCAGGGGAGTTGTATGATTTCCAGTCCCAGGCTGCAAGACTCTGACTACGGTTTAGGATGCATCGTCAGCAGTGCTTACAATACCATGACTGGCAACTATAACACCAATAATTCCGGGGGATATAACAGCAACTCATGCAGCGTCGCATCTTTGAATGGGTCATACAATGTGAATATGGGCATGGGCATGAACATGAACGGGAATAATCTTAATTCGGCCGGAGTGATCCGTGTGCCAGCGCATCGACCGCTCGGTAGCGTCCACTCATCAATACCCTGTAGCATGTCCACGGTGCCAGGAGTGGGAAGCGTCAGTTCTATCAACAATCTCACGGGATTAACTTTTCCCTGGATGGAGAGCAACAGAAGATACACCAAAGAAAGATTTACAGGTAAAATGCATTTGATTTCAGGACAGTATGCTCTTGTGAAAGGTACATTATGAAAGCCTCTGTTTTATATTCCTTGCGATTTCTGTTGAGCAACGCATGTGCCGTATTATCCGGCCTGTTGACAACGAATTTACAACAAATAGGCTTTGATTCATGCCTTTTTTATGAAGAGTCAAAATTTAATTAAGATTAACGTAAATATAACATGGTGTGCATAAAGCTAACGTTAAGAAGAGAGTCGATATTATGTAACATTATGATTGTAAACAGAAACATTGCAGTACGAATTTGCACTATCGTTTTCCACATAAATGGGTTGGTAACTCAACCTTTGTGTCAGGCGATACGATATAATGGAAATACAAGTTTTTATTCAATAATTAAATCCATATTAAGTACCTTATTTGACACGATATTTTATGCCTAGACAACACGCTGTTAGGCCATACATTTCGCGCATGTTTAAATGTAGAAATTAATGTTTAAGCAAGATTCTAATTTATTTACAATTGTGACAAAAGCAATATCATATCACGTCTTTAAAATATTTGACATGTTTAGGAGATTAGGAACATCTTGACGGTCTTTCTTTAGCAATAAAACACTGCGAGAAAGCGCTAAGAACGAGGCCTGAACACGAAGCGTTGTCTTTCAAAGACAGTGCAAACTGCTCTATTATTTGTTTTTATTTTAACTTTTCCAATAGCGTCATTCGGGACGCCAGAATCATATTTGAATAAAAATCTCTTTAAAGATGATTATAGTATACTTAGCCAAGACTTTAAACGTGCTTAGCGTCACGGGAAGAAACAACAACAGAGATACGTGCAGATAAATATTTAATTTAAACCTGCTTTGATTGTTTCGGTGATTTTCGGTCAAATGAATATTATGTTAATTTTTAAAAGTGTGGGTATTTACATAATGTAAAAAATAATAAAGTATTTACAAACTTCCAACAGTTTTAGTAAATGTAATCTAATGCCATCATAAGATAAACAAGTAACATGAAGTTACTTTAGACAACAATGGCCACATGGGAAATATTTATTTTAAACTATTTTTAACTTTTTAACCAAATCAAATCCTAACCCTATCTATAAATGAATGGGGACGAGAGTCGTCCGTTTTCATGTGACGTGTAGGCCTACAAACTGAACCTAATTTCACGAGAGGGTCATTTAAACATGGAATGTATGTGTTTTAAAATGAAATGATTATAACGATCTATTATTAATGAAATGTGCTACAACCTTTTGTATTGTTTGTCTCATTTTACTGTATCAATGTATGTCTGTTTCTTGTATGTGAGGGGGAGTACGTTTTGTAACGCAAAATTTCAGAGAAATCTGACAATAAAGGATAGTCTAATCTAATCTGATCTAATATAAAATAAATTAACATTATACGAAATATACTTAATAGTAAATTACATAATGTGAATTACATAATGGTTTAATTGCAAGTCTTGACTTTCAGTATCAATATTTCAACCTGTGTTGTGACCAGCATGATCCATTATTAATGGGAAGTAATCTCTATCGTTTAAATGCACACGGTTTTAGTAAATAATCGCGTATGAATCCCTGTTGTCATTTACAAGCATGCCTGCAAGTAAGTGTGAATGCACAAAATATATTCAATATCGATTTAACATAATCAGATTTCTTCATTACGATTTCCCCCTAACAATTAATAGAACTATTATATAAGTATTTATTGTATTTGTACACTCATAAATCGTTCTGAATCAGAGTCAGATAAATGCCGAATGAGTTCTTTTACATACGGCTAATGGTGGACATTGAGCATAACGAATATGGTGAAGGAGCTCTGGCTGTGTATTTACTTTTTCTGAGTGATAAGCGTCGATTATTGCTCGTTTTGTTTCTTAAAAAAAGGAGCAACCTCTGGACCCAGCCGTGCTTTGCCTCTGCGACTGCGCTGCTTCGCTGTTCTGCTGCTGATTTCTGCCGCTTGCTTTCGCCCTGTCTCCCAATCCAGTGGCGCTCTCACCCTTCACTGTAACACGCCGTATAGGTCACCCGTACCAGAACCGGACACCACCGAAGAAGAAAAAGCCAAGGACATCCTTCACGAGACTCCAGATCTGTGAACTGGAGAAGCGGTTTCACCGGCAGAAATACCTGGCGTCTGCAGAGAGAGCGGCCTTGGCGAAGGCACTTAAAATGACTGATGCGCAAGTCAAAACATGGTTCCAGAACAGGAGAACAAAATGGAGGTGAGGAATCTAATATTTGTTGTTACATATTTGTATTCATATTATTATGAATACAATTATGAATTCACCAACAGCTTTGGAATAACAATAACAACGATTATTATTATTATTATTATTATTATTATTATTATTATTATCATTATTATTGCCGTACTGAATATTTCAATATTTTAGGCCTCCAATGAGTGAACTAAAATATAACATAGGCCTACACATACATATTATATTTTTAAAACTATTTAAACAATTTTACTACACATAAATTTATACAGTAACCAAACTCTCTAATACCTTAATATATAAACCATGTTATTAGCTTATTTGAAAGATCATGTTATATGGAATATGAGCCCAGATTCAATGTGCCCACAATGCACTTCCAATAAAGGAATAATATTCAATTATTAATTATTAATTATTATTTATACTACTGCTACTGCAACAGATTGCATAATTCTTACGTATGGGTATATTTAAATAGGATTTAAAAAACAGTCTTTAATCATTTATTTGGCTTTTGCGTGTTGTGTTATTATTTATGCTATGAATGAAAGTCATGAGGCGTAATGCCACCTTAAATATGTGACTACATTGATATGAAAGAAATTGACTAATATTTCTCTCCCAAATTCGTTTAGCCCTACAGTACCTTCATAAAAACTGACTGGGTTCTATGGGTTTCTCTTGTAACAGAGGATCGCAGAAGGAACAATGATTAACTCCCAGATACTGGAGGGGCATAAACACGTACATTTTTCATGTGAGGTGTTGCTTATGAGAATAAAATTACGCATAGGGAAATATAGTAGATATGTCTTCTTTTTTTAAAATAACTGACACAGCATCCTGTTGTCTGTTGTTATTATTATGGTTATAATGCTGAGTGTAGCGGTGATAAAAATAATGAAGACGATAAATATTGTAACGGCGACCATTATTATTATTATTATTATTATTATTATTTTTCTTGTTCTTGTTCTTGTTAATTAAATGCGAAGTCAGGCATCTGTCTTTTCTCACACACACAGACACACAAACATAACCATACACGCACACATATACACACGCACACACACAGACACACAAACACACACACATACGCACGCACGCACACACACGCACGTAGTCATTAATGTGCACATAAATGAACAAGCGCGCCATAACACACGCCTTGTTCCTGGGGTAGGGTAATAGGCTACTACCCACTCATAACTGAACCGAGCAACGTCGCCAAATTTCAGTATGTGAATAAATAATATAATATGGAGTATACGAATGTTGCTGGCATCATATGAACAGTTTTGGCCGTGTGAACGCAAATATTTGTGAAGCTATCGGTTATTACTGAATTAGCTAGCTTACCATTCCTTGGAGTTGTGGGATGTTGATGGGATGAAATATTCGTAAACAGGCCTGGACTCAAACAAAGCTGTTTGGCGTGCCATCAGACGTTTAGCGGCTGAAGTTTCTCTGTTTGTCAGGTATTTGTTTTACAGGTAATGGTAATGTTTTCCCATCTGGCTACGTTAATGTTAAACACCCACCACCCCCAGATCGTAGAACATTTGCTAACGTTTAGTTACATCATCTTGACTCTTTGCCAATATAGGCATCTGTTCATTGAAATCAAAGACCTTTTAAATCAAAGTAAATTTTTCACCTTTTTCAATTTTACAAAGTTGTTCTTATGGGGTTCTCTCGTGCAGGCTATATAGTGATCCATCTAACGTCCTAACAGGCATTGAAAATTACGGTCATCGCCGATCGACTTTGACGTCTGTCCGCCTCTTGTCTGTATTCTTTCAGACGTCAGACTGCGGAAGAGCGGGAAGCCGAACGACAGCAAGCGAACCGAATCCTCATGCAACTCCAACAAGAAGCCTTTCAAAAAACATTAAACCAGCCAGTGACTCCAGACCCAATTTGCCTGCACAACTCCTCCTTATTCGCTCTTCAGAATCTCCAGCCATGGACTGAGAACACGAGTAAAATCAGCAGCGTGTCTACATGTGAATAGAGAGATAGCTACTGTACGTTAAGTATAGTCTCGTCACAGGCATGGAGGTGTAACGCAATAAACACAACCTCACAGTGAAAACGACGTAACGACAGCAATCAGATTCAAAATTAAAATTCGAACTTTCCAAAATATATGTAGCGGGTTAGCACATGTACCAATACGAGGCTTAATGGTGCGCCCACATATTTACTGATTATTAAAGTCTACTTGAATTAATTCATTATGGCTACGTCAGTGTAGGCTTTGGGGCCACAGAAGAAAAAAGTGCAATTGCAAATTCTAGGAGACAGATCATTTATATTGCACAGTGTTCTTTAACATTTTAAACAGACTATTACTATTTTTAAAATAATCTGAAATCATGGAACCAGAAAACGAAACGGAAGTTAAAACTACGTTCATCGTTGCCACATCCACATGTAAACATATCCCAAAACCGAAATTAGCCTATAGTGGCCATTCAGAGAATAGCATAAACAATGGACCGTGGAGTAGGTTGCAATTTTCGTAACAAGCAGTTTTGAAACTATCGAGACATATATTACTTTGTCAAGCTATATTTGTATTTTGAAACAGTTAATTACTAGGCTATATACTTTCCATCACATATGCTTTGAGTAGTTACGTGAAAAAATGTACATTTTAATAATATTATTGCGATTTATCAACAGTTATTCGTTTAAGAACTTAAACCTTTTGAATGACCAATTTTACACTCTAAAACAAATTAAGCACTTCGTTTAGCACTTTGTTCAATTCTGAACTTTCACGTCATTATTTTTGTGCTGAAATAGAATTTTATAGGGTTTTATACGGATTATTAAACGTTAAAGTAAAACGACATGCTGTTGCTGTCCTGCGCTGTGTCTGCATCGCAAACTCAGTGCAGTCACAGGGGAATTTAAAATATCAATTACACTTTCATACCCCTCTATGGCCAGTTCAGATCCAAACTATATTTACTTAATGACATTAAGGAAATACACATCAATGACAATATCAACAGCAGTGATGATAGTAATGGTGTACTTGTTGATATATTTCATTTAAAATGATACGTGCATCAGTTACCCATCACAACACTATAAACACCGATCATGTTTAGTGTCTGTCAAAGCTTTTGCGTCCTGGTTCTCAAATCAATGTAGCAGTGACTGAAGTTTGAAATCCAAGTCGACTGCCAAAAACAGCCAGTCCTGCGAGCCAGAGGCACTGCAGTCAGTGAACAATGCCGATTGTCTTAGCAAAGCTTCTCATAGGTTCGGCTGAAAACTTGAACGGCATTAAAGCCTTTATTTTTAATTACAAATAATAATAAAAAACAAAAACAAAAACAAAGGGACACATACATAAATAAACATATGTAAAAATAAATAAATGAAACTATCGATTTGTTTTGGCAATGAACACCAAATCTGGAGTATGTTTTCCAAAAACTACTTGTACAGGCACACGTCCAGGAGATTATTTCAAGACTTAGCCCACCAAGTTTGGTATTGCGTGACGCGACTTTCTATGGTAGGCTAGTTCTGTGAGTGGACGGCGGTGACGAACCCATTACATTACATTACAGGCATTTAGCAGACGCTCTTATCCAGAGCGACTTACACAACTTTGTAATGTACTGTAATGTAATATGATTGCACCTAAGAACAGTGATCTGGATTAAATTAAATGCCTCATCTTCTCTGGCGTCTAATGATGAATTTTAGAAGAAAATCCTTTTCTTCTTCTTCTTAAAGATCGAGAATAACCCTACGCATATCACATTTCGTTAGTCCATAGTACAATCACGGTGTACTCCGCTTAAATAAGGAAAATCATGTCAATCGATCAAACAGCTTTCATGTGTCTATGAAATTTTGGTGACTAATAATGATTTTGCATTATTTACACCGTGTTTGTATTGGGTCTTTATGATTCACTATCAGTAATAACGGTATAAATGTATGGAACTGTGAGTTTAGATTTGTTTACTGCACCTCGGTATGGGATTAGAGTGATACTTCATCATGCTGATTCAGTGCAGATGGCACGCGGAGCGGCTGAATCAGACCAGGAGCCCGTTTCCCCCGTCTAAGGAATGTGGTGTTTCGTTTCAGCGTCCACTTCAGATGTTAACGGCGTGTCGTCAGTCGTCTAATCCCAAGAAGCATAGTCTAAGGAGAAAATAAATGGGAAAATATTAAATTACATGTGTTAAAGGTCAGAATTACACAAAAGGACTGGGACGTAATCTACTGTCCAGCGCCAAAAGGGAAGGCTGTGTGAATCAGGATCCAATGAAATTTAATCTCCTGCCAGTCATCGGCTTCACATTTAAATAACAGATACATTAAAGCATCTGTTTTTTTTTCCTGGTGCAAGGGGACAACTCCATCATGTGAAAATATGAAAAGCAGTTTTGATTTTGACTAACTACTTTCTGATGGCAATTTGATTTATCTGTGTACCCCTTACAATTACATTTCCCATTCATAAAATTATGATATCGTATTGCAGCCTTACAGCTGCTTCCACGGGAGTAGTCACGTGTTGATTTCTGTACAAAATGACACCATATTCACACAAGCACTACTGTAAGCGCATCTGTTAACCTGTTAGTGGCATAATTCTTTTTGGAAGTCTGGATGTTTTGCTCTGCAGGTGAAAATATGATCATTAATCAAATGAAACAGATGTAAACTGCATTTAATATTCTGTGAGGTACAGCACTTTCTATTTGTTTTTCACCTAAAATGAATATGTATCTGTTTCTAAATATTTTTGGTAATGAAACTATGTTTTGATGAGCAATTTTGCATAAAACTTGTAGAATTTCACGTATTGCACATGATCAGAAAAGAATGGCAACTGCTATGTAAGAACACAGCTAACTTCCATGAACCACTGCATACTGTACCATATTCATGTAAATATGAATATTTATGATGTATCCAAGTCTTCATGTTAAGTGACTGATTTATTTTATTAATGCAAGCAGCCACAAGTCTGTATTTCCAAAATGCGTATTTTCTAAATGTGATTTTTTTCTTTCTAAAATAACTTTTTTACATATAATTTTCATGTACATTTCATATACATTCACAGACTATGTGAAATTATAAAATTCTGGACTGCCTTCTACAAAGATGGTATCTTTTATTATAGCTTGTTTTTCAAACCTAGCATACTTTGCTGAAAATGGCCCCTGCCAGGATCTATCACTGCTTCAGAATAAAATGAGTTACAGTGCAGACATCAGAGATTGCAAAGAGTGCTCACATTACTGTTGTGACTTTCCTTTAGACCCCAAGCTACTAAAACACCGGGCAGTGAAGTGCACACTGCAGACTGATACATTTACAACTGGGTTCATGTTAAACTGGAAGGATTTTGTAAGAAAGTGGAATGAGTCAAATGAGAGAACTGCCTACTCTCTTGTGACGTTACATATTCAATATGAATATATTCACATCACATAAATATATGTGCATATCCAAATAGCATATGTTCACATGTATATATATACATATTAAATATGTATATATTCACAGGTATATGTGTACATATTCAAACAATTCTACCTGAGAATGTTCCTTATGCAAAGAATTTAACAACAAACAACATTATTATCCTTTTAACCCCATTTATTGTAAAGCACTAAGAGATTGTGAAAGGCATTTAAAAAATTAGCAAGAACAACAACAACAACTATAACAATATTATTATTATTATTATTATTCATAATAATAATAATAATAGTGGTAGTAGTAGCAGTGTGAGTAGTAGCCACAATTTGCATATGTGAATTCTTAAAGATTATGTCAGATTTTTTAAAGATATATTATCCATGGTATGGATAATACACATAACCACATTTTCCTCTGCTCCACACTTGGGTGCACATCTTTGCTCACACAACACATGGAGAATACATTCAGTCTTTTACTACACATCAAAATATTTTCAAAAGCCATTCATTTGTAAAAGAATAAAATCAACTTATTTGAAAAAACAAAAATAAAAAAACCCCCAATACTTTGGACATTAATCTTTACCTCAGTATTGCAGTTGATGCAAGAAACAAGATGCCCACAAACCAACTCACATATCCACTTCATGGTTTTTAATTTTTAATTATTTTTTTAAATACAAAACTCCTCTCTATTATCAAGGTTTTGAGGAATAAAAATTAAATGCCTGAGATATCCTGAATATAAATATGTAAAACCTTTTACACTCTACAATATTAAACCGCTCTTTTTGTTATGACCCCCTAAAAATATTTTTTGCAGCGCAGCAGCACAGTTTAAGAGGTACAGCTGAAAGATGTCTTCACTGGATCAAAGTCTCTGCTGATTTTTAAAACTTGTCAGTGGCAGGAAACCCATCCCATGAAGCCTTTCAATAATCAAATGGACACCCCTCAACAAAAAGGGCTGTTCTTTAATTGTATTGCAAGCATCTATATTGCAATAGAGCAGCACTCACCATGCCTGTTTTGGGGAGATTGCTCCATGAATTGTGGATTGATTATTTCTTGAAATTATCTTCATGAAAAATTAGGAAAATATAATTGCTGTTACCACAGTTGGTGGTGTGTTGTCCAAACAAATAGGATCAAGCAGACTGAATATTATTACAGACTGAACATTTAACACGTTGTGTTGATTCCTATATCTAACTGAATAAAGTAAAGAAGACGAGTGACGTAGCATGATATAACTCGCTCCAGGAGATTGCATGTTACTCTCAGTCCGATAGATGGCGACATTGTCCACCTTTTCCCCTGAACTCTACAGTTCATTGACCTTTACCTTACAGTGGTTAGCTGATAAATTAACGCTGATAAACATTACAACGATTGATTAAATGCAATAGAGGGCCATCATCAGTAGAAGGCTAGTTAGCTAGGTATATAATATCAACATAGGCTAGATAATGCATGGAGTGAGCATATTTGAAACGCCAATCCCACTGAGAAAACGCTTGAATATTGAAAGTATACAATTTAAAAGAATATGGGAGTCGTATAAATCTTATAAGCCTATGTTTTTTTTATTTTTATTATTATTAAATTTTCTTTAATATCGTGGAACAAATATCCGAGTGCAGGGGAAATCTATTCATTGGACTGTCGCCTTAAGATGACGTTTAAAAACGTCATTTTACTTCGTCAACAAGAAGACGGTTTTATAATTTGACAGCTGCGAGCATTCGCAGAAGGCATAATGTCTCTGT
The DNA here is from genome assembly GCF_013347855.1 of Anguilla anguilla. Lineage (NCBI taxonomy): Eukaryota > Metazoa > Chordata > Actinopteri > Anguilliformes > Anguillidae > Anguilla > Anguilla anguilla. Next base: position 28,597,574 of record NC_049218.1, on the reverse strand, counting down.
TGCGTGTGTTTACTAATCCCAGAAATCATATTTGTAAAGGCGTACTTGTGGAGTCAGTTTTTAAAGGTGAGTACAATGAAATTAGAAAGAAAGAAAAATGCACGCCGTTTAACCTTAGCTAGCGAGTTAGAGCATGTAGCTAGGTATTGCTTGTGGAGTTTCTGGAACTTAATGAAATACCTTTACGACTTACAAAAATCATCTAAAGATGATAAAGGTCTGTGTGTGTCTGTGTAGGCTTCTCACAATACACAATAGCTAAATACAAAGCTCAGATTGCATATTGCGTCCATGATTATAGCCTAATTATTATGCCTCTCGGGGAAGCCTGCTCGCGGACTACAGGGTCAGCTACAGATGGGAAGCCGCTGGACAAGGAGCCTCTGAGGAAGGCCAAAACCCCACTCGGACGTCTCGATATTTCAGAGAAAGAAACGACAAAGGACGTCCTGGAACGTAGGACCAGTCATTTTCCCTTGTGAAGTTTAGAATTTCTATTTCAGTGTCAATGGCAGATCAAAAATGTTGTTTGCATTTTGTATTCCGTGAAACATCTGTATTAATATTCTTGCAAACAGTTTTTAAGTTGTGGTTTCGTTTGTTGATTGTTTCAGGATTCCCGGATGACGTGAATCCTGTCACAAAAGAACAAGGAGGACCCAGGGGTCCCGAGCCCACGCGATTCGGCGATTGGGAGAGAAAGGGGCGGTGCATAGATTTTTAGTTTATTACTGGACACTATATATGTTTAAAACTCTGATTTTCCGGCCGGACTGTAATATACTTGAAAGAAAAAAACGCATATTAATATGCACACAACACAACTGCACTATAAATGTGGAAATGTGTATTCTAATACAGGTATGCTACATGGCAGCAATTGTATTTGTGTAAACAACTTAAGAGAGAATTTGACATTTAATTACTCAACACTGTTGTACTTATAGCACAAACATTTCATGTGGTGTTATTCAAAGTTTATTCCAGCAGTCATAATAGGCCTGAAAGTAGAACGTAATTTGAAATATAACTTGTGTGTATAGCAATGCGTGATCATCTGTTAAACAGGTGTTTCTTACAGAACTGGGATGATGAATAAATACGTTATTGTATGAAGTCGAACTGTGGTTTTTATGTATTTATATATGTATGCATGTCAAAAACGTTTTATTTTTTTTTATTTTTTAATGCAAGCCAGAACATAAGTTTTTCACTGATACAGAAGCTCAATGAGAAGCTGATGTCCAGCTGTGTTCTTGAAAAGCACGCCACAGTTAGAGGCTGGATAATCCTAATACATTTTCAAACATTAGATTCATTTGTAAAATGCAGTGCTTCATTGGACTGTTAATTCATAATTTCCAGACGAGGGTCCTTATTTTGTTACGATAAGGTGTGTGCTCACTGACAGCTATGTGTAAAACACTACTTAAATCGTGGTGGAAAGCTTTGAAGTGCACAAGGACGTACAGTAGTTTGTTACCTCTCTGACGTAATCTTACCACGATATAAAACACATGGATTCTGACTCACTTCCAACCGCTGTCTTTCTCTCCGTACTTGATGCGGAGTAAGCGACGATTCGTTTAAAAACCCAGAATTGACAATTTAGCCAATCAGAGTCCGGTGCTTATTTCAGCAACGAACTCTCGCTGTTTGGCATATAGTTCCGGTTCCGGGTACTCCCCCTTTTCTGCCATTGACGCTGCCGCTTCTTGCTTCACGGTTGTGAGCAGCGCTGCCTCGGGGAATGGTATTGCTTGTAGCTCATTATTTCGTTACGAAGCATTAGGGGAAGGTGTGTGTTTTACTCAAGTAGTGTGCGACAACGCTTGTGGCGAGATGACGACGCGTTCGGAAAGAGAGAAGGCCCAGAAACTCAATGAACAGCACCAGGCCATCCTGTCCAAAATGCTGCGAGAAGAAGACAACAAATACTGCGCCGACTGTGAGGCGAAAGGTAAACGCTGCGTACTTGGCAGACCGATAAGCTTTAAACTTCATTCATGTCATTTAGTCGCGGTCGGTCTGAATATTTTACAGGTGTTCGTTCTCCATTTTTATGTCATCGAGAAATTAGCTTGCTGGTTCATTTAGCGTGCTAAGGTAGATACCTTAACGTTACCTAGCTACCAACCAGTGAGCTAGTTTGCTAACCACCAGGTTTGATTGGTTACAACCTCTCTTTCTCCCACGCTGTCGCTATGATCGCGGGTTTGCATTATAGTCTAGCGTGTAGCTGTCACGCTGTCTTGATTGTGATTTGTTCGCGTTTATATGGCTAGTCTAATAATTTTGTAGTAATACAACGTCATGTATAATATAATCGTTTATGTATGACAGTACGTCTTCTCAACCGAAGCGCTTTACGATAATCTTCAGTAATGCTATCGCTGTCCAGGTATGTACCTAATTAATTAGACGAGGTAATCTAGTTGACGAAATGCTGTTTTCGGAGAAAGACCGTTAGATCTACCGGTGCGCTGGCTAGCCAGAGGCTAGTGTAAGAGCGAGCCTAGCTAACTGACGTCGGCCAGGTAAGTTGGCTAGAATGCAACCTAGCTATCAACTTTACGCTGTTGTCATACCACTAGCTACATGCATGTCTGCTGTCAAGTGGTAGCTATATAAACCTCGCCATGATTTTCTGTTGGCTAGCTATCGGCGTGTCTGCGCAAACTCTTGGAATTAAGGTGGACCTGTCGATTTAATAATCATAAATAATATCACTATTTATATAGTGGCAGTGCGTACTTTAACTGAGATAGTGAATCTGATTTGTAGTCGTAGACTAAATGTTGGCTGACCAACATTTATGGTCACTTATCACTTTTATTATCCGCTTGTCATTATCGGATCATCTGGCCTACCGGCTTTTTTATTATCTTAGGTTTATTCATGCACTGTTTGTTTGGCTAGTGGAACAAGGTTAGGGAAACACTTGGGTCTAGCATTCCCTTCGCCGATGGGGAATCGCCTGGAATAACGGTGGACGCTCATGATTATTTCGGTTTCAGTGTGTGCCCTTGCTCTTGAATGGGACTGGACGGTGATACATTGTGAGTTAAGGGCGTGCTGTACAGTTTGGAGGTGTCCGGTGTGCTTCCGCTGTTTGTCCAGCCAACGCATAGGCCTTTGTGCTCTCTGGCCTGTCCTGCCATTTTGTTCCTTCGTTTTGACTTTATTTCCAAGCAAAGCCATCGCATTTGTTTCAGTTTTGAAGCCACGTGCAAGACGCATGCGTAACATCACAAAAACTTAATTATCTTCCCTCAGTTATCCTGCAGTGATTTTACTGACAGCATCGTTATAAGTATTGGAATATTTTGGGGGCGATTTTCCCCTTGGCTGGCTGCAAACTGTCTCTTAGCAGGGCCAGAATATTTTCAGCCATTTAATATTGGGAATGCTAATAAAATGGATGCATGCCAACCTTCTGAAGGCGAAGAAAGTCCATAATCCTACCAGCAAATTATGCTTTTCCATTTCCTGGGACAGAAATAATTGGCCTTGCAGAGATTAGAAGTGAACTGCGCACACACTGATGCAGTGTCTAATATGTTCTTTCATTATTTAAGCATTTTCCATAATCTACCATATGACAGGTTAATTATCATGGCAGCTGTCACCACATGTACAGGTATGTAGGCTAATCCTGCCTTATTTCACTCGTGTGGGACCCTCTTGATTGGTTGTGCATTTTGACACATTTATCTTGTCGCACTGATATTGGAGGCTGTCATGCAGTGGTATCATAATGATAAAGCATTACCTGCAAAGTTACAGTTGTCCAAAAAGGCATTAAATCGGCTCTGCTCCTTTCATTGTACGGGTCACTTTTTGTCAAATGATTCCTTTATTTTTTTATTAATAGCTAACCGTGAATTGAGTGGTCTGTTTTCTCCCTTCTTGAATTCTGTTTCCTAAGATCTCCGGTTTCAGAAACCGTTTGTAATATCAGTTGGGACTGAAAAAAGACAGATGAAAATGAAAACTTGAGCATCCGGATCCTGTTACAGTTCAGCCCAGATTCTGTCTTCTGATGTTGCTGTGTATAGTTTTTCTCCCGTTGGGAGTCTGTTGAATGATTTCCACAGAAATCACGGCCCTTTGTACTGAAGAACAGATACTAAGAGTTGAGCGGACAGGGCGGGGTTGTCAGGGCAGGGTTGTCATGAGGTGGGAGGGACTAGGCCCGCAGGGGCGTGGTAATGAGTGAGACTATTCACCTGTGCCACTGTGGGTTGGTTCAGCACCAGCTGAGCCGGCCCCTCGACCTATGAGCGGCAGTCTCGTTTCTCTGTGTGCCTGGGTCACGTGTCCGGGTCACATGGGCCCTGCGTGGTCACATGGTCACCTGAACATGCATGTCGAGAGCACGGTGTGGTTCCGGTCGGTTTGACCCGCCTCCTGTCACAGACTGTGTGAGAGAAAAGAGGACGTGTGACCCCCGGCTTGCTCTGTGAGGTCATTGCTCAGCTCTCATGTTTCTGTTCGGAGTTCGAGGATCTGAAAATCATGGTGCTCAAACAGAGACCTGGGGTGGGGAAGCCGCTTGTGATAAAATAACCACTTGCCAGCCAGGTTCACTCTCAAATTCAGGCTTTCCACATTCTTTGACATTTTTTGTTACATTTTTAATGTCCTCCGGGAACGTGCGGGTGCCAGTCTGAGCATGAGTGTGCACAGTGAGTAGGAGCGTGCACTGTCAGAGCGTGAGCGTGAGCGTGCCAGTCTGAGCGTGAGTGTACACTGAGTAGGAGCGTGCACTGTCTGAGCGTGAGTGTGCCAGTCTGAGCATGAGCGTGCCAGTCTGAGTAAGTGTGCACAGTCAGCAAGATCGTGCACAGTCAGAGCATGAGCGTGCCAGTTTGAGCGTGAGCGTGCACAGTGAGCAGGGTTGTGTACAGTCAGAGAATGAGCGTGCCAGTCTGAGCGTGAGCGTGCACAGTGAGCAGGATCGTGTACAGTCAGAGAATGAGCGTGCCAGTCTGAGTGTGAGCGTGCACAGTGAGCAGGATCGTGTACAGTCAGAGAATGAGCGTGCCAATCTGAGCGTGAGCGTGCACAGTGAGCAGGATCGTGTACAGTCAGAGAATGAGCGTGCCAGTCTGAGCGTGAGCGTGCACAGTGAGCAGGATCGTGCACAGTCCCGCTCAGAGTCTAAACAGTAGCAGGATGGTCTTTGGCTTGATGTACTGCTCTGGACAGACGATGCTCTTTTTGTTTGGGCTGAGCCTGGGGGGTGATCCTGATGAGGGCTGCTAGCCCGCTCTGTTATATTTAGTTTTACAGCCGTTGTTGTAGGCAGCTTTCTGACATTTTGAATTACTATCTAGCACAAGTATTTGCAGGCTGAACGTCCTCCTGCAGCGTGTGATAAATTATTACTGCAGGCTGGAGTTACTCTGCTGCATCGGGGCTATTTCATGCTAAACCTCTCTGGGCCAGCAGAGGAAGAGCACGACCCCACGTTCAGCGTCCTGATATCGCACGCACGCACGCACGCACACACACACACACACACAGGCCCGCACGCACACACGCACACACGCACAGGCCCACACACGCACAAGCACACACACACACACAGGCCCGCACACGCACACACGCACAGGCCCACACACACACACACACTCCCACGCACAGGCCCACACACACACACACACATGCATGCACACACACGCACAGACACATGCACACACACACGCTCCTGCTCTATGTCGGGATGGCACAGTAGTAGCTCGAGTCGCGGCCGACCCCAGGCCGGGTGAGTCACTCGGCACGTGCTAGTGTGTGCCAGCGTGTGTGTGTGTGTGTGTCTCAGCGTGTGTGTGTGTGTGTGTGTGTGTCAGTGTGTGTGTGTCTCAGCGTGTGTGTGTCTCAGTGTGTGTGTGTGTGTGTGTCAGTGTGTGTGTGTCTCAGCGTGTGTGTGTGTGTGTCAGTGTGTGTGTGTCTCAGTGTGTGTGCCAGCGCGTGTGTGTGTCTCAGTGTGTGTGTCAGTGTGTGTGTGTGCCAGCGCGTGTGTGTGTCTCAGTGTGTGTGCCTGCGCGTGTGTGTGTCTCAGTGTGTGTGCCAGCGCGTGTGTGTGTCAGTGTGTGCCAGCGCGTGTGTGTGTGTCTCAGTGTGTGTGCCAGCGCGTGTGTGTGTGTCTCAGTGTGTGTGCCAGCGCGTGTGTGTGTGTCTCAGTGCGTGTGTCAGCGTGTGTGTCTCAGTGCATGTGTCAGTGCTTGTATCAGCGCGTGTGTGTGTGTCTCAGTGCGTGTACCAGCGCGCGTGTGTGTCTCCGTGTGTGTGTCAGCGCGTGTGTGTGTGTCTCAGTGCGTGTGTCAGTGCTTGTGTCAGTGCGTGTGCCAGAGTGTGTGTGCATGTGTGTGTCTCAGTGCGTGTGCCAGCACGTGTGTGTGTGTGTGTGTGTGTGTGTGTCTCAGTGTGTGTCTCAGTGCGTGTGCCAGCACGTGTGTGTGTGTGTGTGTGTCTCAGTGTGTGTGTGTGTGTGTGTGTGTGTGTGTGTCTCAGTGCTTGTGTCAGCGCGTGTGCCAGAGTGTGTGTGTGTCTGTGTGTCTCGGTGTGTGTGTGTGTGTGTGTCTCAGTGTGTGTGTCAGTGCGTGCGCCAGCGCGTGCCGCTTTGCCGATGCCAGCCTGTGGAGCAGAGAGGCAGTGTGTCAGAGCCAGGCTCTGTCCCACACTGTTCAGCTGGCAGTTAGGAGTGTTCTGGAGAACTTGCTGACTCAGCGCTGTGTGTACCTGACTGACCTCTGCTAACGCTGCGCTGATACGTCCTGTACGACCCCTTTGCTCAGCAGCGTGTTCAGCGCTTCGCTGCGTCCGGTTTCCTGTTTCCTGTTTCCATCTCACTGGGAAGGGTCCTTTCGCCTGCAGCCAATCAGGACTCTGCGTATGAGATGTGCAGGTGTGCTGTCCAATGGGCACGTGCTGAGCACGGCGGCTCTCTGCTGTGGGACGGTCTCGTTCTTAGCAGCTGTAGCTGTGTGTGTTCCATGCTATACGGGAAGATCTCTTTGAGCCAAACCTGCTGCGCTTTATTACTCCTGTCCATTAAAAAGACTTCCTGCTGTCACCCGCGCTACCTTCTGGCACCACCTGTGCTGGCTGAGTGTCCTTTCTTCATGAATATTCATAATGAGGCTGCCAATCAGAATGCTTACAGCTTAAGCAAGGACGGGGTTGGATTTTTCAGTGTT
>NC_049218.1:28566575-28590169 GCF_013347855.1 Anguilla anguilla | reverse complement strand
CCAAAGCATGGAGCTGAATGTCCTGAAAGCAGCCTGTGGCATCGCCCCTGTTGTACTGCTGTTAATAACCGTGCTGTTCCTCCTCCATGTTCCTGTCTTAAAGAATAAAAGATGTTGGCCATTTCCCTGATCGTACACAGCCTCGCTCATGCTGCAGTCTCCACCGCCCATGCCAGAGCGTAGTCGAGCGCACGCTGTCGTCCGAAGCGTGATGTCACAGCGCGACCCCCCAAGCCACGCGCACGCAGACTCGAGCCAGAGGAAGACTCTTCAGCTTTATAGCAAGCGGGCCGCAGGCTCTCGCTCGACCAGCAGAGGCTGCTAGAGAGCTACTGGAGACGAGGAGCTTTTAAGGATGGCTAGCCTCATTGCTAACACCGCGTGCAGGAGCGGGATTCGATCCCTGACCGTGGGGCCCACCCACGCACTGGGACGGGACGGGCCGTCCGGCAGCCCCCTCCTTCCTGTTTTAAGCGCTCACTTCCTGCCTCAGCTCATAGGGCTTATCAGCCGGCATGTTGAACACACAGGCGCGTGGTTATATGTTGGATTGGAAAGTGAATTCTGCATTTATTAAGTGAAATGAAGTTAAATGAAACAAATGGCCACATGTTCCTGGGCTGTTCTGCCTTACTGGGTGTGATATAAAGGCCCGTAATGAGGGTTTCCTCCATAATGGCCGGCCAAAAGGTGCCGTTTGGGTCAGTGAGCGGCTTGAAAGGGACGCTGACTGAGCCAAACAGTCAGGAGCTTTTAAAGCTGACTGAACCAAACGGAAACCTCTGCGGAAGCTGCCCTTTGGTAAGGTGAATTCGTCCCGTCCCCCCCCCCCCCCCCCGGCCAGAACAGATTACTCAGCAATCCATTCTCACAGGAAATGGAAGATAATTAGTGGTCTTGCTTCGGCAAGCCCACTCTTGATATCTTTCATATTTATTATCTGCACTTTCCGCCCAATTTTTCTAGCTCTAACTAGTCCTACAGCACTACGTTCAAATTTTTTACACCAAAATGACCGGCTAGTTCCAAACATTGTTGCTTGTATTCAGATTTTTGAAATATTCAAAACTTTTTGAAATATTCACCTTTTTTTTGTGGTCACTCCATAGAGGCTCACTCATGGACGTTTAGTGGGACGTTTAGTAGGATGCATGCACCGGTGGTCACTCACTCACGGACGTTTAGTAGGACACACTTCCAACGGCATGAGATTTTTAAGAACAGCTTTATCGCCTAACGTTACTTTAGCTAACTCTAACATGTTAGTGTTTCGCCACTTTAGTTAACGCGTACGAATGCTATCCTGCACGCATGAGTAGGAGCTAATGACACACAGCTACAACCACCGATCCAGATGTATGGACACACAGATGCTACAACCACCGATATAGATGTATGGACACACAACAACTAACGTTACAGAGGTGAGGACATGCCATAGCTAGCTAGCCCAGTTTTACTCATGACACTTTTAGGATATGACTAATCCCTGGAACATAATCGCTACTTGCTGATCCCCGGCTGTATATGTAACACTACGGTGCGCCGTGGGTCTGGACGGTTTCGTGCTTCGTCTGAGCTTTGGGCCCTCATTGAAATGTATGCGCCCTCATTGAAATGCATTGAGGCTTGAGGACAGTGCCAGTTGGAATTTGAAGCAAACCCACACAATTCCTTCAGGAATTGTAGCCTGTCTAGTTCGATAATTGTTCTCACTGGAAAACTTCTCCAGGTAGTGTTCATTAAAGCCGTGGCCAGTTCAGTGTCTGTTACACCTGTTTTAAAGCCTCACTGTCTGCCCTGTAAGTTCTGACTATGACTTATGGGATATTCTATTGCATTTTTTCCTGTGTGTGTATATAATGAAGATGGAGACACATATATAGATACTTGTACTGGTCCAGATGCCATGTGCATTCCTACAGAGCTCATTATGGGGAAATGGAGTTCTTTCTGTGGGGCATTATGGGTAGTAGGGGTCTCTGTTGGGCTGACCCGATGTTGACCCCACTATTCTCACACGCTTTCCCTTCCCACCTTCCAGAGATTGGAAAGGATTAATTATCTCTCTCTAGCTCTCTGTCTCTCCCCACCTTCATTCCGTTGCTCTGTCAGGAGTATGTTAGCTGGATAATGGGAGACCATTGAAGATGTAGTCAGGCTGCTTTACTCCTTTACAGCTGTTTCAGTGGTGAAACGGTGATTCATGTGTGGCTCACACAGCCTCTGTTAGTTTCATGTAATATTGCTTTTAACTCGCTATGACAGCTGTGTTCAGCCCTGTCTTCCCCTAGCATCTTTTCTTGCAGACTTTTTTCTTCTTCTCACTCTTTCTGTTTGAACTCTTACTTGAGGAAGCTCAGGTCATCCCACAGACCGCTCTGTAAAACAGGAAGTGAGCCCGTCTCACTTCCTGTCTCACCCTGTGCTCGGTCTCACTCACCCGTCATCTGATTGGCTGCTTGTGCTGTAAATACCTGTTTGTGAGCCCCCCAGTGATGATGGGATGCTAAAGTCATTCCCAAAGCTGCACACTGACTTTGTGGTGGCTGACCGGTTAGATTAGCATCTGTCAGCCAGTTATTCTCAGAGCTGCAGACTGAGTTTGTGGTGGCTAACTGGTTAGATTAGCATTTGTCTGTACAGGAGGAGCTTTTTTTTAGCCTCATTGTCTCATTGTGTGTGCAGGAGCTTTTAAAGATGGCTAGCCTCATCGCTGACAGTGCGTGTAGGAGCTTTTAAAGATGGCTAGCCTCATCGCTAAGACCTCGTATAGGAGCTTTTAAAGATGGCTAGCCTCATTGCTAACACTGCGTGTAGGAGCTTTTAAAGATGGCTAGCCTCATCGCTAACAGTGCGTGTAGGAGCTTTTAAAGATGGTTAGCCTCATCGCTAACACCGCCTATAGGAGCTTTTAAAGATGGTTAGCCTCATCGCTAACACCGCCTATAGGAGCTTTTAAAGATGGCTAGCCTCATCGCTAACAGTGCGTGTAGGGGCTTTTAAAGATGGCTAGCCTCATCGCTAAGACCGCCTATAGGAGCTTTTAAAGATGGCTAGCCTCATCGCTAACACTGCGTGTAGGAGCTTTTAAAGATGGCTAGCCTCATCGCTAACACTGCGTGTAGGAGCTTTTAAAGATGGCTAGCCTCATCGCTAACACTGCGTGTAGGAGCTTTTAAAAACGGCTAGCCTCATCGTTAACACCGCGTATAGGTGCTTTTAAAGACGGCTAGCCTCATCGCTAACAGTGCGTGTAGGAGCTTTTAAAGATGGCTAGCCTCATCGCTAACACTGCGTGTAGGAGCTTTTAAAGATGGCTAGCCTCATCGCTAACACTGCGTATAGGAGCTTTTAAAGATGGCTAGCCTCATCGCTAACACTGCGTGTAGGAGCTTTTAAAGATGGCTAGCCTCATCGCTAACACCGCGTGTAGGAGCTTTTAAAGACGGCTAGCCTCACAGCTTTGCATTCCAGTGGCCCAGCTGTCATCTGTGATTGATGCTGGCCCGTTTTAAGCAGATTAATGCCGGTGCATTATCTGTGTGTGCGTGTGGGGGTCTGAGAGCTGTTAAATGGCGGTCTGTAATGGAGATAATGAGCTGGGCTGCAGCTCTGCTTCCTGAGCTTGGCAGATTCCCGCCCCACTCAGCGCTGTGTGGGACGGCGGTGGCAGCCGGGCCTGTGGAAACGCTGCTTTATTTCCCCCACTGTCTCTCTGCCTGCCATCGGGACCGGTTTCATAAAACCGTGTGTGAGCAAGTGAAGACCAGGGTGGACAGATGTCTGATTGTGTGTATGTTACAGTAGGCCTAAAGTGGTGTGTGTGTGTTTGTCCATTTGTGTGTTTGTGTGTGCGTGTGCTTGTCTGTGTGCCTGTGGGTGTATTTGTGTTTGTGCGTGTGTGTGTGTGTGTTGGTGGGTGTGTGTGTGTGCGTCTGTGTGCGTGTGTACATGTGTGCATGTGTGCATGCGTGCATGCGTGTGCGTGTGTGCGCGCGCACACGTGTGTGTGTGTGTGTGTCTTTGCAGCATCCAGGTTTTCAGTAACGGAACCAGAACCTGAGCTGTGTGGATTGCTGGATTCCTGAACGTCACACACAGTGATCACCTATTTATACTATATTATCCAAAATAACAAGTGTCTTGATTCTGTTGATTCATGTATGTGTGTGTGTGTCTCTCTTTTTCTCCATCCTTCCCTCTTTTTTCTTTCTCTCTCTCTATCCACCCCCTCTCTCCACCTCACCTCTCTCTCTCCCTCTCCTCATCCCTCCCTCTCTGTTTCTTTCTTTCTCTCAATCCATCCCCTCTCTTCATTCCCCCTCTCTTTTTCTTTCTCTCACTCAATCTACCTTCCTCTCTTCATCCCCCCGCTCTTTGAGCGTCAGTGCTGTGCTGTCCCTGCTGTGCTTCAGTGAGGGCTGTGCTGATGACTGTGCTGTCCCTGCTGTGCTTCAGTGAGGGCTGTGCTGATGACTGTGCTGTCCCTGCTGTGCTTCAGTGAGGGCTGTGCTGATGACTGTGCTGTCCCTGCTGTGTTTCAGTGAGGGCTGTGCTGTCCCTGCTGTGTTTCAGTGAGGGCTGTGCTGTCCCTGCTGTGCTTCAGTGAGGGCTGTGCTGATGACTGTGCTGTCCCTGCTGTGCTTCAGTGAGGGCTGTGCTGATGACTGTGCTGTCCCTGCTGTGTTTCAGTGAGGGCTGTGCTGTCCCTGCTGTGCTTCAGTGAGGGCTGTGCTGTCCCTGCTGTGTTTCAGTGAGGGCTGTGCTGATGACTGTGCTGTCCCTGCTGTGCTTCAGTGAGGGCTGTGCTGATGACTGTGCTGTCCCTGCTGTTCTTCAGTGAGGGCTGTGCTGATGACTGTGCTGTCCCTGCTGTTCTTCAGTGAGGGCTGTGCTGATGACTGTGCTGTCCCTGCTGTTCTTCAGTGAGGGCTGTGCTGATGACTGTGCTGTCCCTGCTGTGCTTCAGTGTGGGCTGTGCTGTTGACTGTGCTGTCCCTGCTGTGCTTCAGTGAGGGCTGTGCTGATGACTGTGCTGTCCCTGCTGTGCTTCTGTGAGGGCTGTGCTGATGACTGTGCTGTCCCTGATGTGCTTCAGTGTGGGCTGTGCTGATGACTGTGCTGTCCCTGCTGTGTTTCAGTAAGGGGTGTGCTGTCTGCTGTGTTTCAGTAAGGGCTGTGCTGATGACTGTGCTGTCCCTGCTGTGTTTCAGTGAGGGCTGTGCTATTCGTGCTGTGTTTCAGTAAGGGCTGTGCTGATGACTGTGCTGTCCCTGCTGTGTTTCAGTAAGGGCTGTGCTGATGACTGTGCTGTCCCTGCTGTGTTTCAGTAAGGGCTGTGCTGATGACTGTGCTGTCCCTGCTGTGTTTCAGTGAGGGCTGTGCTGATGACTGTGCTGTCCCTGCCATGTTTCAGTGAGGGCTGTGCTGGGCTCTGACGGCAGTGCTCCCCCTTGTGGTGGCCTAAGTACTTTTCCTAGGCTTTGTGCTGTCATTTATTCAATACCCTTTGTCACATGATTGGGCATGTCATTAATCGTCACGGCGATAACGATGTGGCCGTGAGCGTGGGCCCGCCCATCAGTCAAGGTCAGTTTTAAAAGCACGGCAGTGTTTGTGCCGTAAATGCAGGAGCACATATCTACAGCACGGGGGAGGTCGATGTCAGTGTTCCCCACCTCCCCCTTTTAAATCAGCAGTCAACCTCAGCATGCAGGATTTCCCAGGATACATTCTGTCACATTGAGTCTGTTCTGGCATAACTGCATGTGGATATTTGCCATGTGAAGCTGATTGACATGTGTTACTTGTAACACGGTAATTTTGTTGATGTTTGTAACATTTGGATTCCATGCATAGCGATATATATACGCACGTACAGGACAGGACAGTGTGGGAGTGAAGGTGACCCAGAGGACAGCCATCGTGTGATGCGTACGCTGAGTGTGCAGTGAATCTCGCTCACTGTGTGGGACGAATATCACTGGGTTTTGCTGCCCCCTCCTGCTTGTTTAGTGTACTGCACATTTATCCCATATTGTCATTTGGACCACAGCTTATTCCAGACAACCTTTTTTAAAGAATTTTTTTTTTTCTTTCTTCCATCCTCCATCACCAGAGTAAGAGCACTTCGCTCACTAGTGAATGGCAAACATGACTGTGAACGCATTCAGGGACTGATGCGAATTGTGGTACCTCTTAATCCTCGTTACCATGGTAAGACAGGTGACAGCTCCTGGGTGGGGTGTGAGTGTCAGTGGGGGTATAAAAACTCAACAGGACATGGATGGATGGATGGATCAATGCATGAATGTCTGTATGCGCACTTTTTCTCTGTTGTCATTTGCACAGATATTGCTCATGATATTGCTGGGATGTTTTTCTGAATTTCTTTTCTAATGCTGACACGTTTTCAACACTAACAACTTTGCCCCGTGTCTGCAAAGGTAAGACTAAAAGACAAATTAAAGTTTTAAAGCAAGGCTGTATTAAAATTTGGTTCCTAAATTATAAAACTATAATCAAATGTAATTAAAGAACTGATTGCCAAATTCTGTTTTTATAGTTCTGCTTTAACAGATCTGAATGGTTTATGAATGAAGGTTGAAGACAAACTCTTTGGCATTGAAATACTGCAGGACTTAGACGACAGTGTCACTCCAGTCTCAGTCGCTCCAGTCTCAGTCACACCAGGCTCAGTCAGGCCAGTCTCAGTCGCTCCAGTCTGTCGCTCCAGTCTCAGTCACTCCAGTCTCAGTCAGGCCAGTCTCAGTCACTCCAGTCTCAGTCGCTTCAGTCTCACTCACTCTAGTCTCAGTCGCTCCAGTCTCAGTCGGGCCAGTCTCAGTCGCTCCGGTGTCAGTCACTCCAGTCTCAGTCACTCCAGTCTCAGTCAGGCCAGTCTCAGTCACTCCAGTCTCAGTCTCAGTCGCTTCAGTCTCACTCACTCTAGTCTCAGTCGCTCCAGTCTCAGTCGGGCCAGTCTCAGTCGCTCCAGTGTCAGTCACTCCAGTCTCAGTCAGTCCAGTCTTCTTTAGGCTTACCTCTGGCATATGACCATGCGATGAGAACACATCCATTTTCTTGACCCATGTCCAGCAGGGAGGTGATGCTGTAGCCACAGTATTTATGTTTGCATTGTATAGCCAGCAGGTGGCGCCAGAAGCCTGTTTGGTGTGCAAGGCGGTTTTCAGAAAACTCCAGCTGCTGTGTTTGCTTGAAGCAATTTATCAGAAATTTTAAATGCTAATCCTTATTTCTCCAGATGAATTCAGTGTGCATTACTGTTCACAGTGTCTGTTTTTACAATAGAATTAAAAATTCCAGGATATTGCATTTTGGGTAGCTAGAATCTAGACTTAATGTGTTCATGGCTATGAATAACTGTTACATAATGAGTACTGTACCTTTATCGAACCTGTGTTTTTTAGTTGTTCCAGTGACCTTCTGTTTGCACTTATTGTATGTCGCTTTGGATAAAAGCGTCTGCCAAATACATGTAATGTAATGTTATGAGTCCAGGGAAGTTGTGTTCAGTGCTGTTTAATGCTCTTCCTGAGGCTTCCTCTGAGTTAAAGCTAAACACACAGAACTCTGGGTCTGTCTGGCAGTCAGTCTGTGAAAATGAGCCCCTGGCCTGTGTGAGAGGCAAGAGAGAAGCAGCTTCTGTGTCCTCTGAGTGGAGCCACATCACCATCTCCCAGTAAATCACTTCTACTGTTGTACTGGGTTACTGTACATCCTTTTTCACCACCAGGGGGCAGCAACCCCCTTTTCCCTTTATAAATGCGATTGATAGAGAAGTCCTCAAGCTTGCTTGCTTGAGCAGAGCCTGGCTTATTGCAGTCATGCAGTGTGTGTAGACACCAGTTAGACCCACAAGAGGAGGGTGGCTCTGTGTGTGTGTGTGTGTGCGTGTGAGTGTGCGTAAGTGCGTAAGTGCGAGAATGTGTGTGAGTGAGTGAGTGGGTGTGAGTGTGTGTGTGTGTGAGTGAGTGAGTGTGCGTGAGCGTGTGTGAGTGTGTGTGTGAGCGTGTGTGAGAGTGTGAGTGAGTGTGTGCGTGTGAGTGGTGTAGGCTAGTCTGAGTGGAGATGCGGTGCTGTTTGAAACCTGCTGATCTTCAAGTCGCTCTGCTTTATCGAGTGATTTCCAGACTGTCAGTGTGTGTGTGTGTCTGTGTGTCTGTCTGTCTGTGTGTCTGTCTGAGTGCGCCAGGGCTTTCCCTGGCTCATAATAGGGCTTAGGTAGGGATTTTGCGTGAAAGTGACTGCGGTCGGTTCGGCTTTACTGTCACCGTCAACTCAAGGTGTCGTCTCCCTGTGTTTAGCTGCATTTACAGCGTACAGTCTGGTCTTCTACAGACCACCACAGTGCACCGAGATGTAGACTATAAAATAGCATAATAACGTAATGCGTTGGATTAACACATTATAAGGGGTCATTCTACAGTAATGGTGGTATTTGGAATTATTCATTTTTGTCACTAAAAACTTGGGGTATAGTATTCATTGACCTTTTAACTTAATGTATTCACGCAAATGCAGTTAATATATTTCAATTATTTTTATACGTTTTCTCGAAGAATGCTTGCACTCAGCTTTTCGTCACTGGTGTTACTTTTAGCTAGAACAACATTAAAGGCTTTTCAGAAATGTATATTTCAGTTCAATCTGCACATAGCGGCTATGGCAAATAGCTATGCTATAGCCTATAGGCAAAACAGTTTATTGTAATGATAATACAGTGGAATCCACTTAATTGCATGAAGGATTATCGCATAATTTGGGAATATGCATAGAATTGCCAAATCCCAATCCATTTCTCATTCATTCCGTTGTAAATGGGTTGCATATTTGCACAAACCTCTATCGCATGTTTCTAATAGTTTCATGGAATTATGTCCAATTCCATCACATAACAAACGTCAAATATACGTTAAGACATCTTAATGCAGGACGAACTGCATGTGTGCATGCATGTGCATTGTGTGTGCACTGGGTTATGTGCGCATGTGCGTGGGTGCATGTGTGTGTGCAGGGGCGTGTGTGCGTTGTGTGTGTGTGCGCGAGCAGGGGTGTGTGTGTGCGTTGTGGTGTGTGTGTGCGCGCAGGGGTGTGTGTGCGTTGTGTGTGTGCGTGAGCAGGGGTGTGTGTGTGTGTGTCTCTCTCAGGCATTCGCTCTGCAGGCCAGTTCTTCGTCAGTAGGTGTTATTTGTACTGCTCTCAGAAGTCTGATCCATTCTAGCTGTGATTTCTCGTTTGGCCCTGGCTATTGATAACGGTTGTACCAGGATGGAAAACTGAGGTCTTTTTCAGTGGGAGTGGCTTGAAACCAGGAAGGAGAACTGAGGTCTTTTTCAGTGGGAGTGGCTTGAAACCAGGAAGGAGAACTGAGGTCTTTTTTTTTTAGTGTGAGTGGCTTGTAACCTGGAAGGACAACTGAGATCTTTTTTAGTGGGAGTGGCTTGTAACCAGGAAGGAGAACTGAGGTCTTTTTTAGTGGGCGGTGCCTGTTATCAGGTAAGGAGAACCGTGCATTTTATAAAAACCACATCCTTGCATCCACCCTCTGCTGTACGTGTTCATACACACATTCACTCATTTGTAGTCTGCGGCTGGCTCGATATCAAAAGTACAGAAGATAACGCACATTCATTTCTTAGACAGAGTCCTGTATCGCCTGTGAGCAGGCATAGCTGCACATAGCAGTGGACTGAATCCACAGTTTTTTCACTCCTAAAATAATGCTTTTTATGTGGCCCAACACCCTTTTTAAGACCCTTTGACTATTTATCAGTATGTTCATTCCATTTCCCATTCTGGTGCATGCAATGTGCACTTAGTCACGTGTTTCATGGTCTTCAGTGAAAGTTAGAACTTTTCCTGGAAGAAGTTGTGGGTGCTGTGGCGCACCTTGACTCTGTGAGACCAGCACAGGTTCTGTCTGCTGAAACTCCTCAGTCTGGGGCTCGCTCAAGGTTACATCCTGCTGCTTTTACCCAGCATGCACGCGGGGGATGCAATCAGTCCGTCCCTCTGCTGTTAGCCCGGAATCGTCAGCGTTTTCGGAACGTTCCGGAGCGCTGGTGGGGGACCGGCTCGCCAGACTGGGTGGATGTGGGGTGGCACTGGGGGGCAACAGAACCGTGATTTATTACGTCATTTCTCAGGTCGTTTGTGAACCTGTGCTCCACCCCCTTGTGAGTGAAGTCGGGACACGGTTTTTAGTGGGGGGGGGGGGGTATGGAAATGGTTGCGAATGGTCTAGAAAGGGGGGGTGAGGCTATTTTGCTCTGTATACATCGGGCAGCCTCTGGGTGCCATCCTCCCACAGACCCTCAGCTTTTGCTTCTGTGGCATCGCCTGTCCCCTGGACAGGACAGATCGTACCCAGTGCCGGGTCCAGTGTCAGACCCAGCTCCAGTCTCGGCGCCAGGCCCTCCTCCAGGCCCAGCCAGGTGTGCAGGCCCGTTTCCAGGTTCTGGCCGGCCGGTCGGTTCCATCGTGCTGGATCAGACCCAATTCGCCGGGGGTCTCTCCAGCTTCCAGGAACACAAAACCATTAAAATGATGAATAACTTCATAAATATGCAAAGCTGCAGCTGTGGACTGCGGATCCTTAGCTGTCTGTTTCATTTCTTTATAAAAATATGATCTTATGAACATAACAACCTACTGTTAAAAGTAGCAGTGATTTTTGTCACCAAGCACCGGGCTCTGGTACAGCACATTACCGGGCTCTGGTACAGCGTTACCGGGCTCTGGTACAGCACGTTACCGGGCTCTGGTACAGCGTTACCGGGCTCTGGTACAGCATATTACCGGGCTCTGGTACAGCATTACCGGGCTCTGGTACAGCGTTACCGGGCTCTGGTACAGCACTACCGGGCTCTGGTAAAGCGTTACCGGGCTCTGGTACAGCACATTACCGGGCTCTGGTACAGCACATTACCGGACTCTGGTACAGCACGTTACCGGGCTCTGGTACAGCGTTACCGGGCTCTGGTACAGCACATTACCGGGCTCTGGTACAGCGTTACCGGGCTCTGGTACAGCGTTACCGGGCTCTGGTACAGCACATTACCGAGCTCTGGTACAGTGTTACCGGGCTCTGGTACAGCACGTTACCGGGCTCTGGTACAGCACATTACACATTACCGGGCTCTGGTACAGCGTTACCAGGCTCTGGTACAGAACATTACCGGGCTCTGGTACAGCGTTACCGGACTCTGGTACAGAACATTACCGGGCTCTGGTACAGCGTTACCGGACTCTGGTACAGAACATTACCGGGCTCTGGTACAGCGTTACCGGGCTCTGGTACAGCACGTTACCGGGCTCTGGTACAGCACGTTACCGGGCTCTGGTACCGCACGTTACCCGGCTCTGGTACAGCACATTACCGGGCTCTGGTACAGTGTTACCGGGCTCTGGTACAGCATTACCAGGCTGTGGTACCGCACGTTACCGGGCTCTGGTACAGCGTTACCGGGCTCTGGTACAGCGTTACCGGGCTCTGGTACAGCGTTACCGGGCTCTGGTACAGCACCTTACCGGGCTCTGGTACAGCATTACCGGGCTCTGGTACAGCGTTACCGGGCTCTGGTACAGCACCTTACCGGGCTCTGGTTCAGCATTTCCGCTGTGCCTCATCAACGCTCTTCAGTGAATATGAGCTGCTCCCAGAACGCATCGCTCCTCGCATGTAAAAACAGTTGCGTCAACACTGCGTGTCTCTCAGATGTCGATTGAGAGCGGGTTGTCAGGCGAGCATCTAGAACGTTCTGACTGGGTCGCGGGTACGCCTTTCTCCGGCAGTAATTGGCATGCGGGGGACTGCAGCTCCCCGGGTTCGAGATAAGCAGCGAGAGGACGCCGGCTGCTTGTAGATAAACCGCGGCGTAATAAATTCTGCACCGAGACGCTCGCTGCGAGATGCTCCTCAGATTATTTAAAGCCCGCGACAGATTTTGACTTCACTCGGAGTTTCGTGTGGCCTAGGAGCCTTGCAGACGTGCTGAAGGTGTTTGTACACGCCTTTTTTTATCTGTGTCGGCATGCTGAGGCCTTTTGTTTTCGGTCTCTCTCCTGGAGTGCTTTAGGTACTTGGATGGTTAAATTGAATCATTTTATTGGTGATCGCTCTCATTCACTCCATTTGACCGTCCATCCTAACATCAGTGCAGATCCGCATCTGTGCGCTCACAGGTCTGGAAACAACGGGAGATACAGGCGCATCGCCGAGAGGAGTTACACTCGGGGACAGCAGGGGGCGCTGTGTGCACACGCTGAGCCTGATAGGCTGGATGAGGTGGCCTCAAGCTGCACCCTCTCCCTGTCCGCCGGTCAATACCACCGGCATGTTTTCATTCTCCGTCCCCCCCCTTTCCTCTCGTTCACCCGTATGGGGGGAGGGTTGTGGGACTGGCCCACGCGTGCTCCTCTCCGGAGGGGGCTGCATGCAGGTGCTGGACGGGTGCGATGGTGGAGCTGACAGGAGCAGCCGAGCGAGGCTGCATTAGAGCCCTACCAGCAGCAATTAGCTTCGTTAGCGCTGGCTGTGCGTTACACTACATTAGAGCCCTACCAACAGCAATTAGCTCCGTTAGCTCAGGCTGGGCTGTTACACTACATTAGAGCCCTCCCAACAGCAATTAGCTTCGTTAGCGCTGGCTGTGCGTTACACTACATTAGAGCCCTACCAACAGCAATTAGCTCCGTTAGCTCAGGCTGGGCTGTTACACTACATTAGAGCCCTACCAGCAGCAATTAGCTCTGTTAGCTCAGACTGTGCGTTACACTACATTAGAGCCCTACCAGCAGCAATTAGCTCCGTTAGCGCTGGCTGTGCGTTACACTACATTAGAGCCCCACCAACAGCAATTAGCTCCGTTAGCGCTGGCTGGGCCGTTACACTACATTAGAGCCCTTCCAACGCAATTAGCTCCGTTAGCGCTGGCTGGGCCGTTACACTACATTAGAGCCCTACCAAGAGCAATTAGCTCCGTTAGCTCAGGCTGGGCCGTTACACTACATTAGAGCCCTACCAAGAGCAATTAGCTCCGTTAGCTCAGGCTGGGCCGTTACACTACATTAGAGCCCTACCAACAGCAATTAGCTCCGTTAGCGCAGGCTGGGCCGTTACACTACATTAGAGCCCTGCCAACAGCAATTAGCGCCGTTAGCACAGGCTGGGCCGTTACACTACATTAGAGCCCTACCAACAGCAATTAGCGCCGTTAGCGCAGGCTGGGCCGTTACACTACATTAGAGCCCTACCAACAGCAATTAGCGCCGTTAGCGCTGGCTGGGCCGTTACACTACATTAGAGCCCTACCAGCAGCAATTAGCGCCGTTAGCGCTGGCTGGGCCGTTACACTACATTAGAGCCCTACCAACAGCAATTAGCGCCGTTAGCACAGGCTGGGCCGTTACACTACATTAGAGCCCTACCAGCAGCAATTAGCTCCGTTAGCGCAGGCTGTGTGTTACACTACATTAGAGCCCTCCCAACAGCAATTAGCTCCGTTAGCGCTGGCTGTGCCGTTACACTACATTAGAGCCCCACCAGCAGCAATTAGCTCCGTTAGCGCTGGCTGTGCCGTTACACTACATTAGAGCCCTACCAACAGCAATTAGCTCCGTTAGCGCTGGCTGGGCCGTTACACTACATTAGAGCCCTACCAACAGCAATTAGCGCCGTTAGCATAGGCTGGGCCGTTACACTACATTAGAGCCCTACCAACAGCAATTAGCGCCGTTAGCGCTGGCTGGGCCGTTACACTACATTAGAGCCCTACCAACAGCAATTAGCGCCGTTAGCATAGGCTGGGCCGTTACACTACATTAGAGCCCTACCAACAGCAATTAGCGCCGTTAGCGCTGGCTGTGCCGTTACACTACATTAGAGCCCCACCAGCAGCAATTAGCGCCGTTAGCACAGGCTGGGCCGTTACACTACATTAGAGCCCTACCAACAGCAATTAGCGCCGTTAGCGCAGGCTGTGCGTTACACTACATTAGAGCCCTACCAACAGCAATTAGCGCCGTTAGCGCAGGCTGTGCCGTTACACTACATTAGAGCCCTACCAACAGCAATTAGCTGCGTTAGCGCAGGCTGGGCCGTTACACTACATTAGAGCCCTACCAACAGCAATTAGCTCCGTTAGCGCTGGCGGGGCCGTTACACTACATTAGAGCCCTGCCAACAGCAATTAGCTGCGTTAGCACAGGCTGGGCCGTTACACTACATTAGAGCCCTCCCAGCAGCATTTAGCGCCGTTAGCACAGGCTGGGCCGTTACACTACATTAGAGCCCTACCAACAGCAATTAGCGCCGTTAGCGCTGGCTGGGCCGTTACACTACATTAGAGCCCTACCAACAGCAGTTAGCGCCGTTAGCGCTGGCTGGGCCGTTACACTACATTAGAGCCCTACCAACAGCAATTAGCTCCGTTAGCTCAGGCTGGGCCGTTACACTACATTAGAGCCCTACCAGCAGCAATTAGCTCCGTTAGCGCAGGCTGGGCCGTTACACTACATTAGAGCCCTACCAGCAGCAATTAGCTCCGTTAGCGCTGGCTGGGCCGTTACACTACATTAGAGCCCTACCAACAGCAATTAGCTCCGTTAGCTCAGGCTGGGCCGTTACACTACATTAGAGCCCTACCAACAGCAATTAGCTGCGTTAGCGCTGGCTGTGCCGTTACACTACATTAGAGCCCTACCAACAGCAATTAGCGCAGGCTGTGCTGTTACACTACATTACAGCCCTACCAACAGCAATTAGCGCCGTTAGCGCTGGCTGTGCTGTTACACTACATTAGAGCCCTACCAACAGCAATTAGCGCAGGCTGTGCCGTTACACTACATTAGAGCCCTACCAACAGCAATTAGCGCCGTTAGCGCTGGCTGTGCCGTTACACTACATTAGAGCCCTACCAACAGCAATTAGCTCCGTTAGCGCAGGCTGGGCCGTTACACTACATTAGAGCCCTACCAACAGCAATTAGCGCAGGCTGTGCTGTTACACTACATTAGAGCCCTACCAACAGCAATTAGCGCCGTTAGCGCAGGCTGGGCCGTTACACTACATTAGAGCCCTACCAACAGCAATTAGCTCCGTTAGCGCTGGCTGTGCGTTACACTACATTAGAGCCCTACCAACAGCAATTAGCTCCGTTAGCGCTGGCTGTGCGTTACACTACATTAGAGCCCTACCAACAGCAATTAGCGCCGTTAGCGCAGGCTGGGCCGTTACACTACATTAGAGCCCTCCCAACAGCAATTAGCGCCGTTAGCGCTGGCTGGGCCGTTACACTGCATTAGAGCCCTACCAACAGCAATTAGCGCCGTTAGCGCAGGCTGGGCCGTTACACTGCATTAGAGCCCTACCAACAGCAATTAGCGCCGTTAGCACAGGCTGGGCCGTTACACTACATTAGAGCCCTACCAACAGCAATTAGCGCCGTTAGCACAGGCTGGGCCGTTACACTACATTAGAGCCCTACCAACAGCAATTAGCGCCGTTAGCGCAGGCTGGGCCGTTACACTACATTAGAGCCCTACCAACAGCAATTAGCGCCGTTAGCGCAGGCTGTGCTGTTACGCTACATTAGAGCCCTACCAGCAGCAATTAGCGCCGTTAGCGCAGCCCGGGGTGGTGTCTTCGGCGTTCGGGAAGGAGATCGCTGCGTCCCTTTCCCACGATGCATCGCGTTTCCCAGGGCACGGGGCCAGGTCACCTCCGCTATCCTCAGTTTAACGATTCCTTTAAATTTCCCCTGAAATAATAGGGCTGTGCTGGCGTTTACGTTTCTTGGCATTTGACGACGCTCCCCCGTGAAAAAACCCCGCTGGTGTAGCAGAGACCCCCCTCCCCTCCTCCTTTAGTTTGTGCCGACGGGTCCCACGCTCCAGAGGGCCTCTGACGGGCAGCTAGCGGAGGTCCCGCCCGGCTCAGCTTACTCCTCACAGAGGTGAACAGGACAGCGTCCGCCTCCGATGGGACTGCAGCAGAGACGTCTGGGAGCGTGCTCAGGGGCACACGCTTTAATCACGGGTCACGGGCACACACCTGCCCATGCGTGATGCGCATGCACACACGTGTGCACGCTCGCTTTCCCGTGTGTGACACACACGCACACACGTGTGCACGCTCGCTTTCCCGTGTGTGACACACACGCACACACGTGTGCACACTCACGCCTGTGCATGACACACACGCACACACGTGTGCACGCTCGCTTTCCCGTGCGTGACGCACACGCACACACGTGTGCACACTCACTTTCCCGTGCGTGACACACACGCACACACGTGTGCACGCTCACGCCTGCGTGTGACACACACGCACACACGTGTGCACACTCACGCCTGTGTGTGTTTTTTCCCCCTCTGGTCTCTGTGGCCCAGCGTGTCCTCGATGGGGGGCATATTGCACATTTACCGAAAGCCATCATTAGTTTTCCACGTACTCTCCCTCTTCATCGCCTCCCTCTGTTCATAATTACGCTCGGTGTAATGGGCTAACGTTTTAATTATTAATGTGTGAAATCGTGTCAGTTTGTGTTTATGCAGAAAGAGCCAGTAAACACTGTTTGGCGCTCTCTGGAAGGGAAGTGCAGGGTTCACTGGCTTGGCACCAGAGGCCTGCGTGCCAGGTTTCCTGGCGGAAGCAGAGCATTATGGGATCGAACCGTATTCTGACGCGATGGCGGCAGGCAGTGCCCGGTGGGCCAGGGCTGTGGGCGGGGCCCAGTCTCCACAGCGAGGTCGAAACAAAGCCGTTTGAAGTTGTCCTCGTTCTGCGGCAAGACTTTTTGTTTGAAACCCGGGTCCTAAAATATCGCATTTATTCCACAGTACATCTCTTCCTCCACGTTCAGAAATGGCGGAGAGTGGCACGGGAGGGAGGGAGGGAGGGAGAGAGAGAGGGAGAGACCCCTCTTTCTCCTCCAGCTCATACGCGTTGTGAGCGGTGGGAGAATAAGGCTATTGTTAATTTTGACAAATGTGCTGTTGTTGTGGCCCAGGGTGACTCTGACAGAGCGGCACGGACAGCCTTTCAGGAGCTGAGCGGGAGACAGCCGGAGAGAAAGAGACTCCTTGTCCATTCTTATCTCCATGCACAATTGCACACACACACACACACACACAGTACACACTCAACACACACACACACACACACACATACATAACACACATACCACACACTCACTCTCTCTCACACACACACACAGTACACACACACACACACACACACACACACAGTACACACTCAACACACACACACACACACACACACATACATAACACACATACCACACACTCACTCTCTCTCACACACACACACACACACACACACACACACACACACACACACTCACACTCTCTCACACACACACACACACACACACACACACAGACGGAAGGTAGTCCTCTAAAGGTGGCGATGGTCCAGCTCCGTCCCACACGGGCCTGATAACGATGATAAATAAGTGCATCTCCGCTCGACGGCCTCTTCAGGCTGATCCCTCAGCATTCTCTGTGTGGAGCTCACCTCCTCCCCGCCCTTCTGCTGTTAAAGACGGCTCGCCACCTCTCCACGGCTGTTTGGGTGGGGGCTGAGGGTGGGGCTGTGGGTGGAGCTGAGGGTGGGGCTATGGGTGGAGCTGAGGGAGGGGCTGAGGGTGGGGCTGTGAGTGGAGCTGAAGGTGGGGCTGAGGGTGGGGGCTGAGGGTGGGGCTGAGGGTGGGGCTGTGGGTGGGGCTGAGAGTGGGGCTGAGGGTGGGGCTGAGAGTGGGGCTGAGGGTGGGGCTGAAGGTGGGGCTGTGGGTGGAGCTGAGGGTGGGGCTGTGAGTGGGGCTGAGGGTGGGACTGAAGGTGGGGCTGAGAGTGGGGCTGAGGGTGGGGCTGAAGGTGGGGCTGTGAGTGGGGCTGAGGGTGGGGGCTGTGGGTGGGGGCTGAGGGTGGGGCTGTGGGTGGGGGCTGAGGGTGGGGCTGTGGGTGGGGGCTGAGGGTGGGGCTGTGAGTGGGGCTGAGGGTGGGGCTGTGAGTGGGGGCTGAGGGTGGGGCTGAAGGTGGGGCTGTGAGTGGGGGCTGAGGGTGGGGCTGTGAGTGGGGCTGAGAGTGGGGGCTAAGGGTGGGGCTGAAGGTGGGGCTGTGATGTGTCACTGAGGGTGGGGCTGTGATGTGTCACTGAGGGCAGTATCCTGTTCCACATGCACCGGAACAGAGATGAGGGAAGGGGAGGGCAGGCTGCCTCTCCTGAGGGAAGAGGATCCTAAACTCAGCAGTCTGTGATTAATGACACGCGGGCCGCTCTGCTCCCCTGTCCCTTATGAGCGATGCGGCCAATCGGTGCTGGCGACGGAGCAGGTGCTGAGAGCTCATTGGGGATTAGCGGCTGGTCTGACGGTGTGGCGGGATCGAAGCGCCACGGAAGACCGTGTCACGCCGCTGGACCAGCCGCTGTTCTGGCCCGGTTCTGACCCGCTGTGAACTTCCTCTCGCACAGGAACGGTGCTGAGGGGAACAGGCACGCGGCTCTGGGGGTTGTAGTTCCATCGGCTGGCGAGGCCTATGGCTGTTCCTTTGACCAAAGCACTTCAGCTGAACAAGCATTGGTATTTATTGTGGTAAAATATCCAGCTGCGTGAATGAATTGAATTACAATCCAACGCTGTGTTTGTCACTCTGGACAAGAGCTTCTGATAATACCTGAAGTGTAAAGTATAAGTAATGGCACTCAGTGTAAAGTATATGTAATTGGACGCAGTGTAAAGTAAATGTAATGGGATTCAGTGTAAAGTAGGCTATATGTTATGGGACTCAGTGTAAAGTAAATGTAATGGGATTCAGTGTAAAGTATAAGTAATGGCACGCAGTGTAAAGTATATGTAATTGGACGCAGTGTAAAGTAAATGTAATGGGACTCAGTGTAAAGTAAATGTAATGGGATTCAGTGTAAAGTATATGTTATGGGACTCAGTGTAAAGTAAATGTAGTGGGACTCAGTGTAAAGTAGCCTATATGGGACTTGTACACACAGGAAGGCAGGACTCATTGACTCATATAAACCGTCTGTTTGAAACATGAGTATTATTTTAATAGACCCCAAATGTCCACTTAGTGAAATGGCTGATTCTATTAAATAAATGAATGTGCATCTTAAAAACGCGAGCATTAACTTCGCGTGCGCTTTTCTGTTCATTTATTATTTTAACGCCGAAGTGATTACAGTGAAAATGACTTCTTGCGAAAGAGATTTTTTTGGGGAGCTGTGGAGCGAGAGATGGAGGAAGTGAAACCCTTACCTTAGTATTTAGGCTATATTTAGTTGCTGAAATGAAGGTTGCCAGAGTGTGTATCAAACCTAGGCCAAATCTATCTCTCTACGTTCCTGCGAGGCCCTTGAGCTTTTTCCCTTAAACACGCTGCTTCCCGAAACGTGCACTCGTATGAAATGTATTGTAGATACTGGTGAAAACGTGTGATCCTACAGAAATGTTAATGCTTTCTAAATGGTTACAGAATTTCTAGTTGCTTGGTCCAAGTCTTGAATGTACAACATCGACAACCGTTTACGTTTTCATAATTGATTTTGATGCTCTACGTGAGGGGGTTGCCCACTGGACTTAGTAGCTTGGTTTCAAGTTACAAGCTTTATTACGGGCGTTTCATGCTTTAAGAGTATTTCACTGTAGCATTAATATCAGTTAAAATGTTTCCCATTGGTCCTGTCAGCTGTGCGGTTCACCAGGGAAGAGTCGCGGAACGTGACTTGGAACAATATGTGCAGCGCGAAAGATTTGCGAAAGACATACCTATATTCTCCTTCAGCATCGGAGAATAATCGATGCCTCTGTGGAATGCTTGTTTTTTTTTTTTTTTCAGGCTGTGAAAATGAGGATGTTTGTGAAGTCGGATGACGTGTTTGCAGGTGGCATATCTCTAGCTCTGGGGTTTGATCCATTTTATTTCTGCTGTTATCGGTTTAGCTGGCAGACAGGAGCTACGCGAGCGGCTCTGGAACTGCTAGCTGCGGGGTCCGGTATCAAGCTAAAGATCACACGGGTGAAATATGACTTGGTGCCCGAGGTGAATTACGACGCGGCTGAGAAACGCTCCGTGCGCACGTTTAACTGCGTGTTTGTGTTTCCTGTTGAGCCTGTGCAGGGTCCCTGCTGGGGAAGTGCACACAGATATATGGCCTGCGCTATCTTAGGTTAGAGCGGGAGCACAGCGCTCTGTATCAGTAGACCTCTCTAACACATGAATCGCTCCCTGTTTAAGTTCAGATTTGGCTGTGGGGGTGAAGGCAGCTCGTGATTGGCCGATTCCGGGGGCGTGCCCGCAGTGGGCGGGGCCTCGGGTCACGGTACTGTCACGGTCAAGCGGAGCAGGCTGATTGGCCCGCGGGGAGGTTAACGGCGGCGGTGGCCTCAGGCGGCGGCCGTGTGCCCGAGCCAGCTGCTTAGAGGAGACCGCAAGGCCAGCCGTGACCCAGCAGCTCCGGGGGCGTTCCCCGGCCAGCGCTAGGCCCCGCCCTCCTCTGGGTCACACTGAAGCCGAATGAATGGCCAATTAAGCCAATTTCAGCCATGTTCCTACAGTATGCTGCTCCCCCAGCCTGCGTGCTACTCAGAGTCTTAGTGCTGATCAGCCTGCGTGCTGCTCAGAGTCTTAGTGCTAATCAGCCTGTGTGCTGCTCACAGTCTTAGTGCTGGTCACCCTGTGTGCTGCTCACAGTCTTACTGCTGCTCAGCCTGTGTGCTGCTCACAATCTTAGTGCTGCTCAGCCTGTGTGCTGTTCACAGTCTTACTGCTGCTCAGCTTGTGTGCTGCTTACAGTCTTAGTGCTGTTCAGCCTGTGTGCTGCTCACAGTCTTAGTGCTGCTCCCCCAGCCTGTGTGCTGCTCACAATCTTAGTGCTGATCAGCCTGTGTGCTGCTCACAGTCTTAGCGCTTTAATGGTGCCTTAGATCTCTCAGCAGGACCGGGCTGCCAGTGAGTGTGCTGCATGCTGTTCATTGTGCTAACCCAGATGTGGTGATCTGCATGACGGTTTGGGCTGTGGAGCGGGGGCCATCTTTAAGCACTGCACTCTTCTCTCTGTGTTTCCACGAGCCCAGCGGTGGGGTGGCCCTCTGTAGCTGTCAAGCACTTCTTTCTGTAGGTGTGTTAATACCCAGGCTAATCAAGTGCTGCATGTAATAATAAAGGAAAGAAGTGATGATAAAGCACACAAATAGCTATACTAATAGCCCCGGTTCAGGGTGCGTTCTGCCTTCTGAACAGCGGGGGGAGGTGAGCGCGCGTTTGGGAGAGAGGCGTGCGCCAGACCGACTGCCCCCCCCCCGCCCCCCCGGGGGCCCGGATCTTACCCCCTAATGGGTCGAGGATTTAAATGGGATCTCATTCGGACACGGTCCACTGCACCACACCTGAGAGCTGGCCGCGGACGAGCCGCGCTCGGGGTTAACCCCCCCCCCTCCCCCGCCCGCCCCCCCCCCCAGAACGGCTGCTGAAACCCGGCGAGGGGCTTTCAGAGCAGCGCAGAGCTAAAGAGACCTCGCTAGGGTTGCCAGGGATACGCTAATCAAGAGCTCGGCACAGATCGCTAGCACTTAACCGTGTGAAGAGCAGGCTCTTTGGAATGTTTTTTTTTTTTTTTTTTTCAAAATTCTGTGTCAGTGTTCTAGAACTCCATTGCTTTCAGTTAGAAGAATAATAATAAGAAGGCTTTATTTGTCACGTGCGTATACATGTACATACAGTGAAATGCGTCCTCTGCATTTAACCCATCCTAATTACTCAGGAGCAGTGGGCAGCCACAGTGCAGCGCCCGGGGACCGACTGCAGTTCCAGGGCCAGTGCCTTGGTCAAGGGCAACGGCAGGAGTGCACGCAGGGGCAATTTAGACTCTCCAATTAATCTAACCTGCATGTCTTTGGACTGTGGGAGGAAACCGGAGTACCCAGAGGAAACCCACGCGGACTCCACACTGAAAGGCCCAGGCGGGGCTCGAACCCAGGACCTTCTTGCTGTGAGGCAACGGTGCTACCCACTGCGCCACCGTGCCGCCCAGTAGTGATTGTGACATCAGCGTTAGAATGCTCAGTTAAGAACATTCTAACCACAGTTTGGTCACAGCTTCACAGGTAGGAGGTGGAGGCAGTTGCAGTATCCGATGCTTGGAAGTGTAGACAGTGGTAAACTGAGAGCTGAGTGCTCTGTGCTTTATGCTGTGGAAACTATATCATGGGAGCCCTGTGGTTTGCTGGGTTTAGTTCTACTCCACACTTGAGTAATTAAAACTGTCTACTGCACGTATATAACTCAACACGCCTGCTTTCTGGGTTTAAATTGGAGGTTGAAGAAGAAGCTCAATATCCGCAAAGAGGAATTTATTTTTTAAAATTTGGTAAATTCTGTTTCCGGTCACAGAGCGTGTGACAGAAGAAGAGTCTGGCTGCGGTTTTGTCATATTTTATTTCTGCGTTTAGCAGTGAGCGTGGTGGAAAGTGGCATCTGCTCCAGCCCAGATGTGCGCGTGCCCGATCCAGCTGACTGGGCGATTTCACAAACTGCCAAGCTCAGCGCTGCTTCGCAGTCAGGAGCTGTTTCACAAATATTGGGCCTGTACGGCATTTTCCTTTGAGTTTTCATTTTTGCTGGAGTTCCCTTGTTGAGTGTAGATGTCTGTAAGGTGCAGGACCTTGGGTACAGGCTCTGCTATGATGTGTACACTCTAAGGCATAGAAACGTGCTCGGTGTATACTGTAAGACAGGTAACCATAACCCAACCTGGGGACCCCCTGCAATCCCAGAATTTTAAGACACTGTTAATTTATTTTTTTTTAATTTAGGTGCTTTTCAAGTTAAGATGGATTATTTAGCCTCTTAAACCATATATGTCAGAAATGGCTGTGCGTGTGGTTGGAAGGAAAACCAGAATACACAGGGGTCCCCCAGGGCCGAGGTTGGGAACCACTGCTATAAGGTATAGACTCTGCTGTAAGGAAGAGGCTTTGCTATAATGTATAGACTCTGCTGTAAGGAAGAGGCTTTGCTATAAGGTATAGGCTCTCTTTTAAGGTATAGACTCTGCTGTAAGGAAGAGGCTTTGCTATAAGGTATAGGCTTTGCTTTAAGGTATAGACTCTCTTTTAAGGTGTAGACTCTGCTTTAACGTGTATACGCAGTTCTGAGACCTGTTCTCCCTCCCCGTAGGTCCTCGATGGGCATCATGGAACCTGGGGGTCTTCATCTGCATCCGCTGTGCTGGGATCCATCGCAACCTCGGGGTGCACATATCACGCGTCAAATCCGTCAACCTGGACCAGTGGACCCCCGAACAGATCCAGGTAGCCCCTCCCTGTCCCGGGTAGCTGCGTGCCTGCCTGCCTGCCTGCCTGCCTGTGTGCGTGCGTGCGTGCGTGCGTGTGTGCGTTGAAGCTTAGAAAAGACCTAGCTATGCCTTAAAGGTCCTGTAAATATTCTACAAGCTGATGAAAATATTACTTACACTTGCAGTTTTTTCCAAGTACATCTAAACTCCATATTAAAACAAATGGGAGCGAATTAGT